>NC_041381.1:226285567-226317106 GCF_002162155.2 Triticum dicoccoides | reverse complement strand
CCCTACGAAAGATAGTGGGGTACCTCTTCGGCGAGCCCCCCTCCCCGCTACGGCTGGTTCTTACTTCACCCTGGCGAGCCCCCCACCCCCTGAAAATCGACTGACCCAAAAGTCGATTCAATCGGCTGAAGTGTAGCTAAATCGGAGCAGCATCGCAAGCAAGAGCAAGAGCGAGAGCAGCAGCGCTAGCAAGAGCAATAGCAAGAGCAGACCAGAGAGGGGACTGAGAGCAAGAGCAGAGCAGCAGCGTGAGCGAGAGCTAAAGTAGCAGCAGCTCCTACTGATGTGGACGTCGCCATTGAGGGAGCGACGCCATGGAGGAATTGGCCGGCGATGCCGCCGTGGATGGAGCCGCGCCGTGTCGGCTCGGGACCGAGTGCCAGCAACACCGTGAGATCGAATCAAGAAGAAAATGCGGCGATTAGTGTACAACCTATTTGGTGGTGCCGATTAGGCCGCAGCTTCATACGAGAAAACAATGATGATGATGCTCTTCCAGTGGTGCAGGTGAAGACGACGGTGTGGGAATGGAGGTGGTGCGAAAGACGAGGGGAACGTCGGGGCAGCTCCTTGGAGGTGGAGGACGGGGTGGCTGAACCAGCGGGACGATGAGATCGACGATGGATCCTCATCCGGTACGGTGGATGAGGGACGTCGAGGTGTTGCTGTGGACGACGTCGTCGGGGAAGAGGCTCCGGCTGGGTGGCGGATGGAGCAGGGTGGGGGGCTTCGTTGCGGGTTTTCGCGGCCTCGGTGTACGAATGGGTGGGCGAATGGGATGGCAGAGGGGAACCATGGCTTAGGGACGCGCTTGTCCAAAATGTGGGGTAAGTTACAAAAGTACCCCCACCGATTTAAGGCGGTTCTTTCGGTTTAGGGGTATGACGGGCATTTCACGTGTCGGGATTTCACAGGAGGTGGGAGTTTTCGCGCGCGTTGTAATTTCGGCATAGCAAGGCGCGGGTTGAGATGGAGGGAGTTGTCAGAGCACAACGAGACAAAGATATATCTTAAATATTTCGGGCTAACAAGGCGCGGGTTGAAGAGGCGGGAGTTTCACAGCACGATAGACAGAGACGCTAGCTTGAATTTTCGGCATAACAAGGCGCGGCTTGAAATTTCGGGAGAACAAGCTTAACGTGTACCAAAAAAAGACAATTTGCACCTCAACACGCACAACACACACACAAACACCATTTATACTAGAGTAAGGTACACGTGCATTGCACGCTTGAGATTTGGCAATCAAATTATGAATAAATACCAAATTATAGCATGTAAGCTTTGATTAATATATGCATGATGTAGATGTTCGTTTAATTCTTATAGTTCATTTCATTCGAAATCATCTAGTTTTTATAAGAAAGCTAATCTATTTTAAGTGTGCGCTGTAAGACATAAAGTAAAAACAAATAATGGCAAATCATGTAGAAAAACATTTGGGCAATTCTGATACGGAAGATTCTAGAACAAAGAAGAAGTGCTTGTGTTTTGATGTTTGTGCATTATGCTTAAGTTCAACCATGGAGTCTTCTAGATTATACACGTGGCGAAATTTGGTGGAATCTAGATGATATCCAACGGCCAGTAGTGCTCAAATTTGCCATCTTTGGACCATCGATTCGCCTCATCCAACGACCATCTTTGAAAGTTAAAGTTACCTACGCACAATATAAAAAATATATTATATATATAGGGGTATAGATATAGATATGTGATGCGAAAGTGTGACGCCCGGATACTTAAGCTACAGTAATCCCCTGCTAATGATGCCATGTCATCATATTACTGTTGCTAATCCTCAGTTGATCCACATCGCAATCCAAATTCAAATTTAAAATAAAAGTCCAAAATTCTAACTTCTTAAATGTGCAAACTAAAATGTTCAGAGTGTGGCAAATAATTCATAAGTAATTATGGTGGTGAACCAACATTTTTACAATGTGGTTTAATGCCCTGTAATAACTAAAACATTGGCCAAGTCAATAACTTAAATGCCTTTAATATTATAAAATTTTGCAAACTATCTTATTTAAGTGCCAAACCATTTTATGGTAGTGCCTAAATTTGCATTGTAAATTGTGGGCCAAGTCTCTTATTTTACAAAACCCCTTTTGTTGTTTAAGATTAAATACTAAACAATTGAAAAATAATAAAAGGCAAAAGAAAGGGAAAACCCCCTACTTCCCCTGGGCCTTGGCCCACTAGAACCACCAGTTGGCCCAGCCCCACCCCTCGGTCGTCTTCCTCGTACTGTACACGACCGAGGGCGTGCTCCTGCCCTACCACTTCGTCGGCGAGGGGATAAGCCCCGACCCCTCGGGCTCCTCCCCTCCGCCTCATCCACTCCCCCCACTCACCTGCCCTCCTCCTCTGCCACTCCACTCACTCTCCACTCCTCTCTCTCACTTGCTCCGCCTCCCCTCCTCCAGACCCCCCTTCTCCCGAGCGCGTCCATGGCCGTGCCGTCGGCGTAGCTTCGGCCACCAGCCTTTCCTCATCGCGCTAAGACATCCAGGAGCTTCGTCATCGTCGTCTCCTTCGACTACATCCATCAGTTCAAGCTGGGACTTCCTCAAGCTTCAAGATTGAGCTTTCTCCCTGTCGGACACCGTCGCCATCTCGCCGCTGTCCCACGAGCTCCGGTCCACCTCCGGCCTCCCCGACCTCGCCTATGTGCTTGCAGTAAGCACCTCGTTCGATTTCCCATGTTTCCCCTTCGAATCCATTGCCGTAGTCGTCGTCCCCGAGCTCGTCCGAACTCCCGCGTACGCGTACGTGTATGTGTGTGCTTGTTGCCGCTGCTCTCTATCTTTGCTGCTGCTCTGCTCGCCATGCTACCCCGCTACTCCCGCTGCTCACCCGCCGGCCCCCGCTGCTTCCTGCGCCTGGTCTTGCCTGGGTCCGCCGTGGTGTGCCCCGCCACGCGGCCTCGCGCCCGCGCCGCCCTGTTCGCCGGCCACCACCACTCGCCACCACCGCGCTTGCCGCAGCCCTTCCCCGCCTCTACTGGCCATCATCGCACCGGCGCCCCCGCTGGCCTCGTCGAGGCCACGGCCTCGCCCGGGCGTAGCGCCCCTCGGGCACGGGCGCCCTCCCGTTAACCCGCACCGGCCCGCTGGCCTAGTGCCACTGGCCTATGGGCCCCACGCGCCCTGACCTTAAAAAAAGATAAAAAATATGTTAGTACTAATAGAAATTAATTAATTAGATTAATCTGATATAATTAGGCTAATTACCTAGTTTAACTAATTAAAACTGTTAGTTAGCTAGATGTGAGTATGACAGGGGGTCCCACCCCTGTTGACCAGTCAAATGTTGACTAGTCAACAGGGTCCCCCTGGCCCACCTGTCAGCCACTGGGTACACTTTTGTGTACACTGTGCTGGATGCGCCTAGCATTTTAGCATTTATTTTCGGATTAAAATTAATTTCAGAATATTAATAAAACTTTGAAAATTAATAGAAACTAATCCGTAGCTCGGATGAAAAAGTTTTATACATGAAAGTTGCTCAAAACGACGTGACGAATCCGAATACGCGGTCTATTCGCCCGCCACACATCCCTAGCATAGCAAACATGCAACTTTTCCCCTTCGGTTCGTCTATCTGATAGATGTCTGGAACCGGGAATACTTTCCCGGATGTTTCCCCCTTCGCCAGTATCGCCCTAGCGCTGCGTTAGAACACTTCTAGCCCCGCTTCTTGTCTTGTTATGCATATGTTTGCATGTATTTACTGTTTCTTCCTTCTCTTCACTCCGGTAGACCCCGAGACCGCTGCTGATGCCCCTGTGATTGACTATGTCAATGACGACCTCTTCTTCCCTTTCAGCGGAGCTTCCAGACAAGCCCCCCCTTTGATCATCCCGATATCGCCCATTCCATTCTCTCATGCTTGCATTAGATTTTGCTACTGTTATTGTTTGCTCCTATTCTGATGCATAGCTTGCTTTTGTAACCTGCTCATTGTACATTATCTGCTTATCCTAAACTGCTTAGTATAGGTTGGTTAGAGATCCATCAGTGACCCCCACCTTGTCCTTGTTGCCCCTGCTTCATCTTCAACGGCTCGATCAACGTGATCGATGACCAGAGCCTGACACCGCACATCACATCACACCCCTTTTGTTGCTCGACTCTGTAGAGCTACTATCGAGTGCCGAGGGTGATCCCTCATAGCGCACTCCTGATGATAATTCTGTAGTGTAGCTATTCGGTCATGGTCATCGAGGGTGATTTCCTCTTTCACCATTCCTGATACGGCTCTGTCATTCAACACCTCAAGTGTGAACCTCGAGGGTGGTCCCTCTTACGTTCACCTTGATGATTACATTGAGTGGAATCCTGTGGGGCTGATTCCTCGGGTTTTTCCCTTGATGTTTGGACACACAATTACCATGACTTTACTTGAGACCTTGGTGAAAGTCGGGCGGGCCCGGAGAGCACCCGCAAGATGGTTACGTGGCACAGCCGGGCATTCTAGGCCCTTGTCATAAGTCCACGAGATGGGGCGACGGAGTCACTTTCGACCATGAGTCTCTGCTCGTCTCCGCAAGCTAATAATACACTATGGTTTGGGTATTTGTTCTGAGTTGGCCTCTGGCCTTTACGCACCAACCACCACGCGAGAATAGTTATGGGCCTCGACGTTGCGGTATCAGCCGAAGCTTTGTCAGACGTCCAGTTCAGCAGTGCGGCACGCCTGGGCCGGCACCATCCATATAGAGGTGGATCCTAGACCCGCCCTACGCGCAACGACCCGGAGTGCAACGGGCGATGGGCCCAGACCCCAGAGTGCTTAGGAGGTAGACCGGTGGGGACCTCTTCTGCCGAGCCTAGGTAGGGCTGCGACGTGTTGATCTTTCGAGGCCGAGCATTGACCAAGAAAAGTGTGTCCGGCCAGAGTAATCAAGCGTGTTGGAAAACGTGGTGCACCCCTGCAGGGAAGATTATTGTCACGCCCAATATGCGATACTATCCTAAAGAGACTCGAAGGTCCCACCAAGGATAGAACCGCATATTCAAACGCTTTTACAAGGTGGATATCATTACATCAACATTACATAATAGATGGGGATACATATAAGAGGCATACAATGCCACTCGAATACAACATCATCATACATAAGAGTATCATCCGACTACGGATGAAACACAAACAGAAACTCAAATGACATCCACCCTGCTAGCCCAGGCTGCCGACCTGGAACCTATCCCCTGATCGAAGAAGAAGCAGAAGAACTCCAAAACAAGCAACATCGCTCTCGCGTCATGATCATCGCATAACCTGTACCTGCAACTGTTGTTGTAGTAATCTGTGAGCCACGAGGACTCAGCAATCCCATTACCATGGGTATCAAGACTAGCAAAGCTTAAAGGGAAAGGAAGGGGTAAAGTGGTGAGGTTGCAGCAGCGACTAAGCATATATGGTGGCTGACATACGCAAATAAGAGCGAGAAGAGAGCAAACGGAACGGTCGTGAAGCTAGCAATGATCAAGAAGTGATCCTGAACTCCTACTTACGTCAAATATAACCCAAAACCGTGTTCACTTCCCGGACTCCGCCGAAAAGAGACCATCACGGCTACACACGCGGTTGATGCGTTTTAATTCGGATCTGGTGTCAAGTTATCAACAACCGGACATTAACAAATTCTCATCTGCCTATAACCGCAGGCACGGCTTTCGAAAGTTTATACCCTGCAGGGGTGTCCCAACTTAGCCCATGATAAGCTCTCGCGATCAAAGAAGGATATACCTTCTCCTAGGAAGACCCGATCAGACTCGGAATCCCGGTTTACAAGACATTTCGACAATGGTAAAACAAGACCAGCAAAGCCGCCCGATGCGCCGACAATCCCGATAGGAGCTGCACATATCTCGTTCTCAGGGCAACACCGGATGAGCAATCCGTACAACTAAAACCAGACCTCAAGTTTCCCTGAGGGGGCGCTGCAAAGGGCTCTGGTTCGGACCAACACTTAGACAAGCACTGGCCCGGGGGGCTAAAATAAAGATGACCCTCGGGCTCCGGAAACCCAAGGGAAAAAGGGCTAGGTGAGGCAAATGGTAAAACCAAGGTTGGGCCTTGCTGGAGGAGTTTTATTCAAAGCGAACTGTTAAGGGGGTCCCATAAATCACCCAACCGCGTAAGGAACGCAAAATCCGGGAACATAACACCGGTATGACGGAAACTAGGGCGGCAAGAGTGGAACAAAACACCAGGCATAAGGCCGAGTCTTCCACCCTTTACCAAGTATATAGATGCATTAATTAAAATAAGAGATATTGTGATATCCTAACATAATTCTGTCCACCAAGGAGCAATCTTCAACTTCACCTGCAACTAACAGCGCTATAAGAGGGGCTGAGCAAAGAGGTAACATAGCCAAGCAACGGTTTGCTAGGAAGGGTGTCAAAGGTTAGAGGTTCATGGCAATTGGGGAGGCTTGAAGAGCAAATGATAGGTAACGCAACATAGCGATAGAACGAAGCAACTAGCATAGCAATGATAGTAGTGAGATCCAGGGTAGCGGTCATCTTGCCTGAAAACCCGCTAGGAAGAAGAACGAGTCCATGAAAAAGACAAGCGGGAGTAGTCGAACGAATCCTCTCAATCGCAACATTACCGGAACTAAGAAGCAACACCGGAAACAAACAAACAACATGGTAAATGCACAAGCATAAACATGGCATGATGCACAAACAAGTATGATGCATGCCGGTTTAAAGAGCATTGCATGGCAAAGTGCAACAAACAACACTACAAATTAAGTGGAGCTCAATACACAACGAGTTGCATATTGACAAAACACCACAAGCAATTATTTAGTTTGATATCGTTTAAGCTACCAAACAATATTAAATGTTGTTAAACATGGCAAGAGGTGAAGCCTAATTAAACTATCTAGCTAGGCAATTTAAATGAGGCCGAAAATAACAAACAACAATTCCGAAAAATCCTCATGTCATTTAGCAATTTAATGCAAACACAGTTTTAAACATTTTAATTGTTGTTATCATGATGCGGCTGACATATGAAAGTTATATGCAATTTATGAAAATGTTGACATGAGCATGTTATGAAGCATTTGGTCGCCATGGTGGAACAAAAGGGGTGTCACGGCAACTGCAACGGAAATGGTGCCACGGCAACATTCCGGTGATCCGACAACTCATCGAGATGTCGGTGCAAGAGAAAGTGTGGATGAACGGATCATGCAAGGATGGTGGGGTGATCCCGGATACCGGGTTTCCCACGGGTCAACGGCATGGCAACCAAGGAGGACCGTGCAATGACAATTCGGACACGGTTCGAACATGAGCATCTCATACAACATGCATTCGGCGGACGACTCGTCGCGGGGTTATACCTTCGAAGCGTGCATTTCAGGGCGGAACGAGTTCGATGCGGTGTAGGGGAAGTAGTTGTGCACGTTCGTTTTGGAGAGGTACTTGACGAATCCAACGTCTTCGGGGCGACGGTAGTGGAAGTAGTGGTACACGGCGATGGTAGTCGTACACGAATTGTAGTCGAACTTGATGGAGACAACGTCCTCGAGGGTAGTCGTGGTACTTGGGGTCTTCGGACTTGCCGGTCTTGGTTCTAGCAACGGTAGTGGTACACGGCAATGGTAGTCGAACTTGAAGGGTCATCAACGTCGTGGCACTTGGTGTCCATGTGGTCTCCGAGAAACTTGACAGGCCGGTTGCTCCGAGTCCTCGGTCCTCATGCTACTTGCCGAAATCCAATGGGGTCTTGGCGAGATCCAGAACAACACAAAAGGCCTCGGTTGACAGTGTTCAAAAGCATAGAACGAACTGGTCGCATGCGACGGCAGCGGGGCTTGCGGACATGGTGCCCGCAGTAGCAGTGGGGGTTCAGGGCCATGGGAAGGCAGGACCAACAGGAGCAAGTTCAACTGGAGCTGCTGCTCGCAGGATGGAGCTCGAGGCGCGACGGAGCTCCTGGTGGTCGCCGGCGGCAGAGGTACGGCGGCGCGCCGGTAGCAGGAGGTGAGGGCAGGGCTCGAACACGGACTCGAGGAAGAGGGCAAACACGAACTGTAGAGGTGTGACAACAGAGGTCAAAGTGGAGGCCGATGAAGTGGGAACGACGGCTCGCATGGGTTTGCGTGTGGGAGGGAGAGGAAGGAGGTCATGCGCAAGGCAGGAGTGTGGTGGAGGCGGGCGAAGGTCACGGCAACAAGGAGAAGGGAGAGGTGGCCGTAGCAAAGGGAGGCAAGGGCGAGGTGCGGGGCGGAGCAGAGGGGACGCGGGCGGTGACTGCTGTCGCGTGGCGGAGGCGATGAAGGTGGTGCTCCACTCCTCCTGGTACTCCTCTAGCGAGGAGAGTTGGCAGCGGGACGAGGTGGCGCAGGGTCGGGCGAGATGCCCTAGCGGCGGCGCTAGGAGGAGGATGAGGGGATCGAGATGGAGTGGCTGCGGGACGAGGGGACGAGGGAGAGAAGAGGGGTCGGGCCTAGGGTTAGAGAAAACTGGTGGGCTAACCTGCTGCGAGGCCCAAGTGGCCAGCTAGGCTTCTCTCTACTCTTATTTATAGAAAAATAGAAGAAAGAACAGAGAGAAAAGAGAAGGTTAGAGAAAGAATTGGCACGGGGTTAATTTTCTCAGACTCAGAAAAATGAGTTTAATCCCAGAAAATAGGATTGGGCATGGATGCAAGGTTTAGATTCAAAAAAAAAACATTTGAATCTAATTCAAATGGGTGAATAGGAAGTGGGGGTTTGGAAGGCCCAAAATGTTGAGAATTTTGGTGGGGCTTCGATAGATAAAGAAAGAATTATAGACAAGGTTAGAGAGTCAAAACATGAAGAAGAAAAGGCCAAGGTATCTAACATGCACGTGTGTTGTGGTAAATTCCAAACTAATGGAATATTTATAATAGCTCCATAAATTTTAGGAGGATATGTTATAAAGAGAAATCACCATGTGAATTCCCTCGATTTAAATAGATCAAAAGATCTATGCAATTTATTTAGTTGAGTTTTAAAAAGGGTTGCAAGATAACATGATGCAATGCAAATGATGCAATGACGAATGCATCAAACAAAACAAATCACATGACGAAACTCGGAAACCATGGAAGTCATCTGAAGCGTCGGTCTTGGGGCGTTACAATTATCTGTTAATAGCCCTGTCCACGGTAACGGATGTTCCGACTTATATCCTGATCTTATACAACTACAAATAGATACTTGAGATATGTGGCTTCGGGATTGCTTTCTGCAGGGAGTCGAGGAAGGATCTCTGGGCATTAATGTTACAACATGCTTGTTAATTATAAAATGCTATTCTTTACTCTTCTAAATGCTGCAAGATGCTTGGAGCTACTTGAAGATGCTAGTCTTCGTTAGGCTAGGCCTTCCCCTCTATTCTGGCATTCTGCAGTTCAGTCCACAGATACCAACCTTCCATTTTGATACCAATGCATACTTAGTATAGATCTGATGCCTGCGAGTATTTTGGATGAGTACTCACGGTTGCTTTGCTACCCCCTTTCCCCCTTCTTTCTTCTTTCCGGTTGAGGCGACCAGATGGTGGATCCCTGGAGCCAGTTGCCACCGTCGACGGATTTTACTACATGGAGACCGCCGACAACCAGGAGTAGTTAGGAGGTCCCAGGCAGGAGGCCTTGCCTCTTCGATCGTTGTTGCTTTTGTGCTAGCCTTCTTAAGGCATCCCTGTTTAACTTATGTTTGTACTCAGATATTGTTGCTTCCACCGACTCTTGTGTATCGAGCTATGTATTCGAGCCCTCGAGGCCCCTGGCTTGTAATATAAAGCTTGTATTATTATTTGATTTGTGTCTAGAGAGTTGTGTTGTGATATCTTCACATGAGTCCCTGATCTTGATCATACACATTTGCGTGTATGATTAGTGTATGATTGAATCGGGGCGTCATAAGTTGGTATCAGAGCCGACCGCCTGTAGGATCCCCCTTTCCAACTCCTTGGCCGAAATTGAGTCTAGCGTTTGAAAAACGGTTTACTAACATGGCTGTGTGGCTTACAGGCCCATGTCGCCATTGGGTGGTATTAGGATCTTTTATTCCTTGTCTATGCTCTGGGAATCTGATCTCTCTTCTATTCGGGTTAAATGGTTTTGCTAAC
Source organism: Triticum dicoccoides (assembly GCF_002162155.2). Classification (NCBI taxonomy): domain Eukaryota; kingdom Viridiplantae; phylum Streptophyta; class Magnoliopsida; order Poales; family Poaceae; genus Triticum; species Triticum dicoccoides. The sequence goes on along the minus strand of NC_041381.1, from coordinate 226,306,970 downwards.
AATAACTCTAGGTTCTCGTAAATACTTTCTCCCGGAGAGCCCCTTTACTCGAGATGATTGCTTGGTGCACCAGAAGATTCTGAAGATACTCTCCGATGTTTTACCGAGTCCCTTGTACCCTTCGCTGTTGCGATCCCTACCACCGATAAATCCTTAGGTGTAACTACCTACGTTGTCGTTCATACAGTCATTCCTCGTTGATCTTGTTATTACAAGATACCCTTAATTTCTCCTTATTGTTCCGAGAATACCTTGTGCCTACTGCATTATAGTTCCTCGCCGCATGAATACCCCTACGGATAATTAATCATTCTTATCGAGTATCCGTTCATCCCTAGTTATTCTTATGCTTCATAAGGTACTTGTAATACAATCCGAGCTTTCGATGACCTCTGCCGCCTATTGCTCTAGAAGGTATTACATGCCTACACTCTGGCTATTTCCTTATGCCTAGGAGTATCCATTGACGTCCTTTTTCATTATCACCTTGAGTCTTCTGGTTTGGTATGTTTATGTCACAATCATCATTTGATCCTTAGAGGTTATCTTTTCGGCTCAGACGTCCTCCCGAACATGAGCTGATTCTCGGCCAATCAGGTTGCCATTGATTGTGCCCTATGTCTAATCAACTTATCCATCCGTGGTCAGAGCGTTTACTTCTGATCCCTTGATATTTTGGAAATCATAAATCCGTTGCTTTTGAGCCTTGATCTAGTCAGTTGTTTCTATAATCTAATCTCCTTGCATTCTTTCTTCTTCTGGTTGAGTATCGATGCTCACATCATATCCCTTGTGGACCACCAGATTCCTTGTTGGATTTTGTCCGACATCGTCCTTCATATTCAGTAACCCTCTGATCCTTTCCTTGGATACATAATGCTTTTGGTAAATTGTATCCCCTGCTCTTGTTAAGCATACTCTACTTCCAGGCTTGAGTTATTTACTCGTGAAGTCTGTGGTATATGTTCCTAAGATGCCGCAGTGGGTTGAGCCTATGCCTTCCCTAATCTATGTGAACTCGAAGATTATGCGGGTTATATCTACTGGCGTTTCTTTGGATAAATTTTCAATTCTACAACTTTGTCAAAGACAAGAAGTAAATGAAAAGTTGTGCATTAGAAAAGTGGGAGTCGACCTTCATGCCCATGGACCCGATGTGGAACTTAACATGGAAGCTTCTTGTTATAATAATAGCCCCCTTGCGATAAGTTCATCTTGTATCCATGTTTGGTCCTTTGCAATCGTGGTTCCGACCATATTGTTCTTGTTTGATCCAATTATCGGACAAGTTAAAGTACTTGTCTTCCTCAGATTGTTTCACCTGTTCAACCTCTACATTGATATACCTTCGAGTATTATCCTTTGGTATCTCGAGAATATCACGTAACTACATAACTTCTTATGAGTTCTTGATCAACTATTATTTCTCGCTGATTCAATTTTTTTTACTGGTTCGGAGTTGTTAGACACTCGAAAATACAGATAACTGATTCGAGTCTACGCTTTCCTTTCCATTGTTTTGTCTAATCTTTCTTGTAACCTATCTTATCTGACCAGTGATAATTCCCTGCTTATGTAAACACCTCGGTGTACAAGCTCTGTCTGTAAGACCTTGTTACTATTGTTGATGACATTCCGGTAGCCACTGATGGACGAGAACTTTGCCTATTGGTCCGCCTCGTCTTAACGTGCAGGAAAATGGTTCTCTTCATCCCTCGCCCTTGGTACCAACGTTGTTGCCAACATAACTGACAAGTTGTCCTCTGACCTGCCTTGCTATCTTGACTGTGCAAAATGTAACGCCTTCTTGCTTTTAACCCACATGGTGGGCCTATAACCCACAGTTCCATAGGATCGAAAACTGACTCTCCTGTACATTTTTGTCTTCCAAAATTGTTCCTCATGCTTGGTTTCGTATGTAATTCACGAGCCACCTTCTTGTCATCTATTCTGGTATCAGATGCAATACTTATTCTCGATGCTTTGAACCCCCTTCATCACCTGTTTTATGCATCATCTGGATGCCTACCTGGTTGAAACTTGTTGAACCTTCTTATAGCAGTCTCGATACGTTTCCTGCTGCTTCTAAATTCTTCTTCCTTAAGAAAACCACCGGATGCCGGTCTTTTCAAACATCCATCCTTATAGCTTCCTCCCTATTCCACGCCTTAAATATCGGGACGAGATTTCTTGTACTGGAGGAGAATTGTGACGCTCGGATACTTAAGCTACAGTAATCCCCTGCTAATGATGCCATGTCATCATATTACTGTTGCTAATCCTCGGTTGATCCACATCGCAATCCAAATTCAAATTTAAAATAGAAGTCCAAAATTCTAACTTCTCAAACGTGCAAACTAAAATGTTCAGAGTGTGGCAAATAATTCATAAGTAATTATGATGGTGAACCAACATTTTTACAATGTGGTTTAATGCCCTGTAATAACTAAAACAGTGGCCAAGTCAATAACTTAAATGCCTTTAAAATTATAAAATTTTGCAAACTATTTTATTTAAGTGCCAAACCATTTTATGGCAGTGCCTAAATTTGCATTATAAATTGTGGGCCAAGTCTCTCATTTTACGAAACCCCTTTTGTTGTTTAAGATTAAATACTAAACAATTGAAAAATAATAAAAGGCAAAAGAAAGGGAAAACCCCCTACTTCCCCTGGGCCTTGGCCCACTAGAACCACCAGTTGGCCCAGCCCCACCCCTCGATCGTCTTCCTCGTACTGTACACGACCGAGGGCGTGCTCCCGCCCAACCACTTCGTCGGCGAGGGGATAAGCCCCGACACCTCGGGCTCCTCCCCTCCGCCTCAACCACTCCCCCCACTCACCTGCCTTCCACCTCTGCCACTTCACTCACTCTCCACTCCTCCCTCCCTCTTGCTCCACCTCCCCTCCTCCAGATCCCCCTTCTCCCGAGCGCGTCCATGGCCGTACCGCCGGAGTAGCTACGGCCACCAGCCTTTCCTCATCGCGCTAAGACATCCAGGAGCTTCGCCGTCGTCGTCTCCTTCGACTACATCCATCAGTTCGAGCCGGGACTTCCTCAAGCTTCAGGATCGAGCTTTCTCCCCGTCGGACACCATCGCCATCTCGCTGCTGTCCCGCGAGCTCCGGTCCACCTCCGGCCTCACCGACCTTGCTACGTGCTTGCAGTAAGCACCTCGTTCGGTTTCCCATGTTTCCCCTTCGAATCCATCGTTGTAGTCATCGTCCCCGAGCTCGTCCGAGCTCCCGAGTACACGTACACGTATGTGTGTGCTTGCTGCTGCTGCTCTCTGTCTTTGCTGCTGCTCTGCTCGCCATGCTACCCCGCTACTCCCGCTGCTCACCTGCCGGCCCCCGCTGCTTCCTACGCCTGGTCTTGCCTGGGTCCACCGTTGCGTGCCCTGCCACGCGGCCTCGCGCCTGCGCCGCCCTGTTCGCCGGCCACCACCACTCGCCGCCACCGCGCTTGCCGCGGCCCTTCCCCGCCTCTACTGGCCACCCACCGCACCGGTGCCCCCGCTGGCCTCGACGAGGCCACGGCCTCGCCCGGGCGTAGCGCCCCTCGGGCATGGGTGCCCGCCCGTTAACCCGCACCGGCCGGCTGGCCTGGTGCCACTGGCCTATGGGCCCCACGCGCCCTGACCTTAAAAAAAGATAAAAAAAATATGTTAGTACGAATAGCAATTAATTAATTAGATTAATCTGACATAATTAGGCGAATTACCTAGTTTAACTAATTAAGACTGTTAGTTAGCTAGATGTGAGTATGACAGGGGGTCCCACCCGAGTTGACTGGTCAAATGTTGACTGGTCAACTAGGTCCCCCTGGCCCACCTGTCAGCCATTGGGTACACTTTTGTGTACACTGTGCTGGGTGCGGCTAGCATTTTAGCATTTATTTTCAGATTAAAATTAATTTCGAAATATTAATAAAACTTTGAAAATCAATAGAAACTAATCCGTAGCTCGGATGAAAAAGTTTTATACATGAAAGTTGCTCAGAACGACAAGACAAATCCGAATACGCGGTCTGTTCACCCGCCACACATCCCTAGCATAGCAAACATGCAACTTTTCCCCTTCGGTTCATCTGTCTGACAGATGCCCGGAACCGGGAATACTTTCCCGGATGTTTCCCTCTTCGCCAGTATCGCCTAGCGCTGCGTCAGGACACTTCTAGCCCTGCTTCTTGTCTTGTTATGCATATGTTTGCGTGTATTTACTGTTTCTTCCCCCTCTTCTCTCCGGTAGACCCCGAGACCGCTGCTGATGCCCCTGTGATTGACTACGTCGACGACGACCTCTTCTTCCCTTTCAGCAGAGCTTCCAGGCAAGCCCCCCCCCCTTGATCATCCTGATATCGCTCATTCCATTCTCTCATGCTTGCATTAGATTTTTCTACTGTTATTGTTTGCTCCTATTCTGATGCATAGCCTGCTTTTGTAACCTGCTCATTGTATATTACCTACTTATCCTAAACTGCTTAGTATAGGTTGGTTAGAGATCCATCAGTGACCCCCACCTTGTCCTTGTTGCCCCTGCTTCATCTTCGACGGCTCGATCAATGTGATCGATGACCAGAGCCTGACACCGCACATCACATCACGCCCCTTTTGCTGCTCGACTCTGTAGAGCTACTATCGAGTGCCGAGGGTGATCCCTCATAACGCACTCCTGATGATAATTCTGTAGTGTAGCTATTCGGTCATGGTCATCGAGGGTGATTTCCTCTTTCACCATTCCTGATACGGCTCTGTCATTTAACACCTCAAGTGTGAACCTCGAGGGTGGTCCCTCTTACGTTCACCTTGATGATTACATTGAGTGAAATCCTGTGGGGCCGATTCCTCGGGTTTTCCCCTTGATGTTTGGACACACAGTTACCATGACTTTACTTGAGACCTTGGTGAAAGTCGGGCGGGCCCGGAGAGCACCCGCAAGATGGTTACGTGGCACAACCGGGCATTCTAGGCCCTTGTCATAAGTCCATGAGACGGGGTGACGGGGTCACTTTCAACCGTGAGTCTCTGCTCGTCTCCGCAAGCTAATAATACACTATGGTTTGGGTATTTGTTCTGAGTTGGCCTCTGGCCTTTACGCACCAACCACCACACGAGAATAGTTATGGGCCTCGACGTTGCGGTATCAGCCGAAGCTTTGTCAGACGTCCAGTTCAGCAGTGCGGCATGGCTGGGCCGACACCATCCATGTAGAGGTGGAGCTTGGACCCGCCCTGCATGCAACAACCTGGAGTGCAACGGGCGATGGGCCCAGACCCCGGAGTGCTTAGGAGGTAGACTGGCGGGGACCTCTCTGCTGAGCCTAGGTAGGGCTGCGACATGTTGATCTTCCGAGGCCGGGCATTGACCCAGAAAAGTGTGTCCGGCCTGAGTAATCAAGCGTGTTGGAAAATGCGGTGCACCCCTACAGGGAATATTATCTATTAATAGTCGTGTCCACGGTAACAGATGTTCAGACTTATATCCTGATCTTATACAACTACAAATGGATACTTGAGATATGTGGCTCCGGGATTGCTTTCTCGCAGGGAGTCGAGGAAGGATCTCTGGGCATTAATGTTACAACATGCGTGTTAATTATAAAATGCCATTCTTTACTCTTCTACATGCTGCAAGATGCTTGGAGCTGCTTGAAGATGCTAGTCTTCGTTAGGCTAGGCCTTCCCCTCTATTCTGGCATTCTGTAGTTCAGTCCACAAATACCAACCTTCCATTTTGATACCAATGCATACTTAGTATAGATCTGATGCTTGCGAGTACTTTGGATGATTACTCACGGTTGCTTTGCTACCCCCTTTTCCCGCTTCTTTCTTCTTTCTGGTTGATGCGACCAGATGGTGGATCCCTGGAGCCAGATGCCACCGTCGACGGATTTAACTATGTGGAGAGCACCGATGACCAGGAGTAGTTAGGAGGTCCCAGACAGGTGGCCTTGCCTCTTCGATCGTTGTTGCTTTTGTGCTAGCCTTCTTAAGGCATCCTTGTTTAACTTATGTCTGTACTCAGATATTGTTGCTTCCGCTGACTCTTGTGTATCGAGCTATGTATTCGAGCCCTCGAGGCCCCTGGCTTGTAATATAAAGCTTGTATTATTATTTGATTTGTGTCTAGAGTTGTGTTGTGATATCTTCCCGTGAGTCTATGATCTTGATCATACACATTTGCGTGTATGATTAGTGTACGATTGAATCGGGGTGTCACAAAAAGCCACCCATCATCTCCAATTAGAATAGTGTGTCCATGCACGGATGCGACATGGCCAAATGATGTCTGCCATCGGTATCTCAAATTCAAATCAATCTGACCTTGTTCAATGTGTATACATTACAACATGCTCGTTTTCAAACCACACAGCGTAGATCTCCGTTATATTCATGCATGCATGGGTTTCAAACATCAGGATCTCTTATTCAAATATTTGAATTCAACTTTACATTGATTATGACCTCACCTAGTCTTTTACACCCACACATTCGTCTTCTCTTTATAATTGTACCACTAACTTTCTGTCGTGCATGCATGCACACACACTACCAGTCGACATTATCCATCGCACACATGCAATCTTTTTCTTCAGGTCGGTCTCCCATGAAGGCACACACCCACACACATCCCGCTGTCCATCATATCGGACATTCTTTATCTCTCACGCGTGCATGCGCAACGATCGATGTTCCTCTATGTATGTGTGTATATAGCTAGGTCTTTCATAGTTTTCCACACAAACCAATCAATTGATATATCTAGTGAGGTCTCACCCTCTTTCCCACGTCCACATTGATCAATCTATACCTCTCTATATAGGATTAACATATATAGCTAATACACCCACATTAATTATATATCCAACATCCCCCTCTCATCATCCATGCCTTACGCTTCATCTCTTAGACGCGCGCACAATGTCGAAGACTGGGGGCAGCAAGGGCCCTGCCCCCCTAACATCACTATATATCGAGGCTAATATGAATGTGATCATTAGACAATTGCTGCTAAAAATGGTTTAATTTCATGAATTGACCCTCCTCATAAAGGATTAGCATTGCTTGGCCCCCTAGCTCATTTATTTTTCATGGCTCCGCCACTGCATGCAACAACGCACGTTCTCGCCCCCTCTCTCTAAATATCGATCTCGCACTTGTGCACTCCTTCATAGTCTCCCTCCACTCGGCCCCTCGCACCATCTTCTAGCCCCCACCTGATTTTGCCACATGTACAATCTAGCAGACTCCATGGTTGAACTTAAGCATAATGCACAAACCTCAAAACAACAGTGGTTCTCTTTTGTTCTAGAATCTTCCGTATCATAACTGCCCAAACTTTTTTCTAGTTGAATTGCCATTATTTGTTTTTACTTCATGCTTTACAACGCACAATTCCATGAATCATAAAATAGATTAAGGGCTTCTTTGATTGAAAGGATTCTCAAAGGAATTTTGGAGGATTCTAATCCTTAGGAATATTTCCTATCTTGGTTGTTTGATTGTAAACCATAGGAATTTTTCCATATTATTCATTTGCACTAGATTTCATAGGAAACATCCCATCCAGTCAAACCTCATTGAAAGAATTCTGCATTTTTCTATGCACAATCAAACACTCGTACAATCCTGTAGGATTCAAGACGACATTCCACTATAATCCCATGTTTTTCCTATTCCCGCCTTTTGGAAATCCTACGAATCCAAGAGGCCCTAGCTTTTTTATAAAAATGAATTGATTTTGAATGAGATGAACTATAAGAATTAAACGAAGGTCTACATCAGGCATATATGACTGAGAGCTTACATGCTATAGTGTGGTATTTATTCATAATTTGGTTGCAAAACCTGATGCGTGCAATGCACGTGTACCTTACTAGTACTTCAAGTATGTGCAAAACACGTAAATTAGAATTCCAATGGCACGCTACATTCATGAAGCCACGTGGCACATGTGGAGGCGTGTCGCGACCTCCTTGTGTGGATTGATCATAGTGACATGCTGCTGGTTCCAGAAGAATGTACTCGTCCTCCCTGAGCCATACTGTCGGTACATGCACGAAGCAAAGATGTGCACGCACGCCATGCACGACTCATTCCCTCGCATGCACACGTGGGTACACGGGCATACGCAATTTTGTACCAAGATCCACCCCATGTGATAATTTGACGCGTGTAAAGTCGTTCACTTCATTGATGGTCAATTAATACAGCGCATGCAAATTGAGTGGATGTGAGGGCGGAAGAAAGACATTATTACTTCACTGCGCGCATGTGAGTAGTTAAATCATGGGTTGCTAGTAGTACTTCCATTGGTCTCCTTCGTATTTTGTGCCAATTTTTGACAGTAACATAATATTTACGTATTTGAGCAGTGTAATCTACTTGAAATTTATGTTCCACTAAACTCATCGGGCACCGTTTTGGGCCTCGAAACCAGAACCATCAATTAATCTTTACCTTGTTCCCATCCCATTCGAAAGCCTTCTCACACCTACTAGTATGTAGCAAACCTGAACGTGTTCCCACTATGCAGGTATTAGTACTGGTGCTAGTACTTAGGTTATAAAAAGCGGAACTACCTAACCGAAAATTACTCTACCTTTCCTCCCCATAAGTGCTTCTTCTTTGTCCGTCATTGCCATGGCCGGTGAGCAGAGCTCTAGGTCCAGAACTACTCGTAACAAGGGAGCGGCAACCAAGGCTGCGGAAAAAAAGAGAGGGCTTGCCGCCATGCAGGGACCTCTAAAGATCTCTCACGGGCAGGCGATGGCTCCCAGGAGCGCCCTAGCCGTGGAGGCGAACATGCCGAGCCGGCGGCGCTGGAGTCGTTATCCCTCGACGGCATGCCCGATCAGCTCAATAAGCAGAAGGAGTTCATCCAAGGCTTGGTGGAACTGCTGAAGGAGAGCCTCGACGACATGCCCGCTGAGCTCAATAAGTAGGGGGAGTTAACCGCCGGCTTGGTGATGCTGCTGAAGAAGAGCATTGCCTCGGAGAAGAAGGCGACCGGCAAAATGCTGCAACTTTAGGAGGACAAGGCAAAGCTCTGCCATGAGCTCGACCTGTTGAAGGAGAAGAACGTTGGCTGGAAGAAGCTGCATGAGAATAGTAGTTCCTCGATGAAGATGCTGCAGGCCCTCGTCATGGAACAGAAGGAGGAGTTGGCGAAGCTTCGCATCGAGCACCCGACTGCTGTCAAGGTCCGTAATGCGGTTGTGGAACAGATGATGAAGGCTCGCGTCGAGAAATCCCGCATCATGGACAAAATGAAGAAGATGGCGGAGGAGACACGCAAGGAGATGGAGGTCATGGAGGCGATGAAGAAGCAGTTACGACTCCGCGGTGAATTAGATCATGTGGGGTGATAATCTTCCTTCTTCTTTTGCTCCCGTGTTTCATCTTTTGCTTCGGGTGTTTTGCTGCACGTGTCATGTTCTCTGCGAGGCATGAATAGAATAATGCTTTTTTAAGGGAATGAATAGAACAATGCTAACAATGAGTTGACTAGCAAATTAGATCATTTTTTATCGCCATATGGCACTGGGCTGCCGTGTTTGCTCCTCCGTCGTAGTACTACTCTAGTGGAAAACTTGAGTATACCGCACGGTTCTTTGCTCCTCCTCAGGTCGTCGGTGCATTTATATGAGCAGTCAAATCAGAAGGCCCCGCCTTCCAGTAGTAATGAGCCGTCAAATCACAAAGGCCCTCGCCTCTCGTGAAACCGACCAAGCTAGACTGCCCCGCCCTCTAGCCTTTTAAAAAATGTATACTTTTGTACAGTAGTAGTATCGATAGATTGAGCCATGGAGCAAAACTTAAAATTAAAAAAAAGGTGGTACATATAGAGAGCGCCCGTCGCCAAATTATGCATATAGTACTATTAAAAAGGCTAGTCACAATAACGGTGTCCAGCACAACCCACCCCTCAAATAAAACTAAGCATCCTGAAATTCTTTGACAAAACTAAGCACCCTGAAATTCTTTGACAACTAAACTGCTGGCTATATGATGTTGGCCATATATATTGTACGTATATAATGTGAAGAAATGAGTGGTAGTACTATACCAACTAAAAGATGAAATGTAAGAAATACTAGTATGTACGTACTGAAGAGTTAAAGTAACGAGAAGAAACATAACATAGTTCTGCTGGGGGCTCAGCACAACACACCCCTCAAATTAAACTAAGCACACCTGAAATTAAACTTTGCAACTATTCCAGTAGACACTGCATTAGAACCACCATGAGCAACGACACTGCCACCTTACTCGAAGTCCTCGTCCACTTCCTTGACTTCGTCCTTGTCCCTCTTCCTCTTGGCCGATACTTCTTTGCTTGAACCGCACAATTGGCTCTTGCCCTTCATCCAACCCTTGTAGATATTGAAACAAAGGTAGCCATGCATAATGATGAAACGTGTATTGAGGTTTCTCCAGTTTACCATACGAAGGATGAACCATGGCTCCTGCCAGGGTCAGCATTGAAGGCTGGCCACCGGAGGGCAGCAGCCGATTCTTCTAGAGGTCGAAGGGGTTGCCCACAACGAGGCCTATCCGATCGAGGACTTCTTTGTCGTTAGTAATGTCTACAGTAACGAATTTGACTAGGTTGCTCTCGAGGAAGTTCTTAAAATCTAGGCATTCAACATCGGCATGCCATATGTGGTAGACCAAGCATAAGTCATGCACGCAAACCTGGATCATGGCGGGCTTCTTCCTCTCTTCGTCCTTTAGACCCTTCTCTCGTCCCAGGACTGTGGTGTACTCAACATCTAGCCCAGCGACCCACTCATCATCTGAGTTTTCGAACACGCGTCTGAAGCGAGAAAGGCATCTTTTCACCGTCACGGAAGAACGGGTGTAGACGACGTCGAACTCATAGCCGGTGATGGTTCTAACCTTGCACTCACCACCGATCATGGAGATTTGGGACGCCATGGATTTGGGAGGAGGGTTAGGATTAGTGGAACTGCCGTAATGTGAAAGGATGGGACGACTAGGAGCGAACCGCCGTAATATTAAAGGACGTGCGGGGACGAGTAGGAGCGAACTGCCAGCGTGCGAATGGCAGGGTAGTGGATTTCCATTCTCCCATGACACGGGCTTCCGAGAGCCCTTGGATCTGAGATCAAACGGTTGCATGGCGTGATTCTAGACCTATGGGTGAATATCCTATCCTGGAGGGTTATTCTGCAAATTTTCAGCAACTTAGCATGCGACCGTTTGATCTCAGATCCAATGGCTGTCAGCAGTCTGTATCATGGTCGCGCCTACCACGACCGTCGCATTGCTCGCGTGGTCGCGCCCTTGGAGATTTAACACGCTGCGTTAGGCTATCTGATGTTGGCATGTCATCACTTAGTCACTCATACTACAACAAGGTTAGCTATAAGGTTGGCTATAAGTGTATTTTTTTACTTCTCTCTATCTCTTTCTTCGTACTAGTATTTATTGCATTTGCCAAGGAGTGATCTCTTCCAATGAATTGGTGTGCTTATTAGTTTTTTGTTGCTAAGTTTGCTTCATTTAATTAGCTATAGACTCAAAATTGTCTTTTCACCTAGGTACACGTGCTTAGCACCGTTTCTTCCTTGGGTCACCAAACTAGTCTCTCTCTTCTTAATTAACTTGCCACATCAGACTTTATGCCTATGTGGCAAGCTTAGCACCTGTAGGAGCAAGTAGTAAGTACAATAGTGGGCTTTACATGGCATTTTTGCATATGTGGAGGAAAGAGAGGCAAGGAAAAAGTGGAGAAGTGGGCTCTCATGCAAGAGCCAACCTCTACTACATGGTGGAGCATTGGGAGAGGCACCTGTATGGAGGTGGTCAGGAACCGGGAGACTCACGCCGGTCGTAGCTCCAAAGTTAAAATGATAATGGCAAGTCAAATCACGGGGCCCCACCTGTCCAGCAGTAACTCACTGTCAAAGCACACAGCCCTACGTTTGCAGCATCCTACTCCCTCATCTTCTCACGTCTCTGTCGAACCGACTAGGCGGAACTGCCCCGCCTACCGCACAGGAAAAGCCCTGCCCTCGACTTTTAAATAGTACAGTATACTAATTTTGTATCTATGGATTGCGCCATGGAGCAAAGCCTCTAGAGAACGGCGGTACAGATGTACGGAGTATACAGCACGCCCGTCGCGTTTGCGTCGCACCCCAGACGGTCGGTCGGTCTGGCACGCTGCTCTCCAAATGGAACGCGTGTCATACTGCGTTTGCACACACATGTGGGACCACAATTGAGAACTGACCATAGGCACACTCCCCGGCCCCGCAAGTCGGGTGACTTAATAGAAGAGGGAGACGAGCGATAGTACTAGAGAAGTGTTGTACTACGTTGGTGCCTGGACGATCCCTGCAAGACACGAAAGATCAGTTCGTCCATGCATGTGACCAGACTCCAGCAGACACACATGGATTGGCTATCGTCTACATATCGTGCAGGTTGTGTTGTACATGGCTGTAGTTGTGGTGAGAAATCTAAAAAAAGGTTTCTTGTCATCTCACAAAATTAGGTGTCATGTGCTTCGGATCACTGCGAGGGTTAAACAGCGACAATTGAGTTGGGCTAGTCATTGGGGGCACATGCACAAAGACTACTCGGCTACCATCTAGGTCATGCCGGCTATGTTAATTAGGACATCTATCGACTGACCCCTTTTCTACGAGTTTATCTTTAGTTTGAGCTTTGTTCCTCGTCTAGTTTGTCCGTCGGGATTCATGTTGTCTCCTTTGGGCAGTGAGGTTATGATTTCTTGTCATGTGAAATTTTTTGTGTTATAGGTTATAATCCGGCGCTTCAGATCAAAATGACGACACCTGCGCCTCCGGGCCACGTGCATGAAGACTTCTCGACAGTCATTGACGAGGTCAAGCTAGCTCCGATAGACAAAAGAAAACTAGTACTCCACTATATAGGCAGGAGCCTCCGCGCTTGCTTGCTAGTGTTGCTCTCTTCACATTGTCTCGTCCTCTCCAGATCTAAACATGAGAGCGATGACCACACACACACACACACTCTCTCTCTCTCTCTGCTCACGGCTGGTCACAGATCTAGCCAGATCCTCTTCGCCGGGGAAGGTGAGAAGGTGCAACATTCATGTGATCATCCTCGGCGATGGCTCTTACCCACTGCTGGCGCGTCCCGATCAGCCTGCCTTGCTGTTCTCTCCCAAGCACCGCTGGCGAGGGAGGGCCTCTGACCCCTTCTTCCTCGCTGCCGTAGTGTGGGCAGATCCGGCCTCCCGCCGCTGACCTAGCGACATCCCGGTGACTATCAGGTATAACTTGCTTCGAAACCGGCCTTGCTCTACTTCCCGAGCTCCTGACATCACTGCATTTGTATCTTTTACTATTTCTCAGGTCCCCTCGTAGATAGGATCGATCAGCTGTTTGAAAACCACCTAATTTTTTATGTTTAAGAGGTAAAACTAGTTCATGCACTCGAATCTAGCACTACTTGGTTCAAACAAGGAAGAAAGGGGGTGGGGGGTGGGGGAGGATTTGTTACCTGAATCTAGGACTTGGTCGAAAGAGGAAATAATGGGGGCGAAAAGTAGCAGAGACTGGCTATCCAACTGGTCTCTAGGTGTAATAGGGAAATAAAGGGAAACGCAATACAAACTCAATATAAACCCAATCTATTGGTTGAAAAAGGAAAGAAAGTGGGGACCAGGGGACAAGTCAACAGAGTAAGTCCAGCACTAGATTTGCTAGCCTCACACAGTATAAGGTGGCTATACCGAACAAAAATGGGACCAACCCAAATATCCTATTATGATGTTTGTTGCCCCGATCCACTCTTATGTAATGCCACTGGTAAATTGTAGCAGTTGCACTGTTAAAAGTAAGGACACGTTAAACCAATGTTGCTTTCAATGTAATGCCTCTAGTAATATGAATCAATGGCACTTTTTTACATGTCCTGCTAAATTTCCCATTAAGATAAATTGGTTCTTTTCGTTAGAAATGCAATTATGGTCCGCCTACTCTCCCGTGCCCAAAGTAATGTCGTATTTAACGGTTGTCATAGTTAATCCTAAAGCCCACACTAATATCTAGCAATGCCACTGCTTTAGAAATTGCTACTCTCCTTGTAGGATTGCCATTCAGATAAGGAACATGCTTCTTTTCATTTGATGCATGTTTCATCACTTGTTAGTCACCCTCCTTTCCACCTTTTTTGTGCAAACAGAGATATATATTTCACGCTCGATCTTAGTTGAACTGCACAAATGATATCCAAATTATAGTTAAACATTCCAGGAGCTTCACAACCAACCTTGATCTTGCTCAATTTTATTGCAGCTAATGAAGAAGAAGCTCTGTGGGTTTCGTTTTCTGATGGAAATGGAACCGGGGCTGGAGCCCTTTTCTTAAAAAAATGAAGAAGAAGCTGCTAGCTCATGGGACATTGCTTCATTTTAGGTGAACTGCACCAAAAGGTCCCATAAATTGAATCGTCCATGTTGGTGACTGAAAGGGCCAGCTTCAGCATCCCAGTCTAAGCACCCCCGGCCTCCATCCTTGCGATGCACGATACACCTCGTTTGCCACCTGCTCGACCCTAGTGTCACTGATAAAATGAAGTAATAATACAGCTAAAATAGAGCGAGTGTCCTCTCTATCATTTCATTTCCAATGTAGATAAAGAAAGTGCTTCTCTTTGTTAATGTATGTTCCATCAACTAGTCCCATTGTTAATGTTTAAGCGTTTCTGCAAATTGGGGTGCTTAATTTTAGTTAATCTGTACAAAAATAGAGATTTGAATGTCTCAAGGCGCCTCCTTGTACTACCGCTGTACACTGATGTTCATCACTGGCAGAAGGTGTATCTGGGAGACTTGGGACGATTTCCAGTATGAGGCGTACCGTATGAGGCATCGCACGGCCCATCTCGCCCTTGTAGCATGGCATACTATGATACTATTGCAATATTTTCTTCTATTTATTTTGTGTGTTTCATCAACTAGTGCCACTATAATGTAATCACGCTTTTTCATTATCTGTGCAAACAGGGTTATTCAGCTGCATTTTGGTGGAACTGCACAAATGTACATATGGAACCGGCATATATGCAGAGTGCGAGGTGTGCCAAGTAAAAATTACTGACACCAACCATGATGCATGCACGCATTGGCATCCACCACCACTAGTGGGATGTGTGGTGCTCTCTGTGGACGGATCTTTCTCGGTAGCAAATCCTCTAACCAAATACTAGTAGCTTATATTGGCAGTTTTCTAGGGAGTACTCTTTTCAGAAAGAAGCACCAATCTATTTTTCTTTATTTGTACACCATGTCACAACTTTGACCCAAAGGTCCAGAGCTATTTTAGGGTGATTGGCGTAGTACTCGGAGACTGATTGTAAGCATGATTTTCATTAGCTGTCACACTGATTGTAAGCATGAGCAGGTGGAAGATTAGGTTAGTGCGAAGCTTACCTTAAACCCTACCGCTGCCGTTGAAACGAGGTGAGCATCGAGGGAACCGTGGAGAACGGCGGGGAAGCGATGTCGTGCCATCCGGCCTCCTCTTGCGATGGGAGAACGAATACTCCTGTGGCTCTGGCTGGCTCTGCACCCTCATGAATGGCACACCATACTCGATCGATTCGTTATCCTCTGGGTGCTCGACCTTCGACCTGTACGCCCACCACCTCCGCCTGACTGTCGCCTCAGGCGAATCTGTCTGCTCCATCGCCCAGAGGAGATACTCGATGAACTCAGAGGACTACGGCGTGACTGCCACCGAGGAGTACATGTAGATCACTGCCCTCATCGCTGCCATCTTGCTCTTTCGCATACATTGCCACATGTCCCGCACCATCCTCGAAATATCCCACTCATTGTCAAACCAAGTAAGGATCTCCTTCAACCTGGCTAACTTTGCCTGGTTGCCGCTGACGATCTGCCTGATTCGCTATTGCATCCTCTCCATAGATGTCCTTCTAAGTGGTTCGGTGCTAGCTTTGGAAGATGGGAGGAGAGATGGTGGTCTTGCAATAGAGAAGAGGGAGAGGCGAGACAGTGGTTTTGGAATGGAGATGATGGAGAGGATAGGAGGTGGTTTTTCAATGGAGAAGATCAGAAGAGGGAGAGGCGAGACGGTGGTTTTGGAATGGAGATGATGGAGAGGAGAGGAGGTGGTTTTGCAATGGAGAAGAGGGAGAGGAGCGTGCAGCAGCGATTTAGGATTAGACGAGAGGGCCGGCGCGCTGTGACTGGATCAAAATCCAAATCTATTTACCCTTCAATTAAGAAAGCGACCCCATAGTAACTAGTCTCCCTTTTATTCTGGGTCATAATTGACCATGATTTTCGCACATAAAATATATGTTATACATTGTAAAAATAATATAATTGGAAAGTACATTCAGATACGAACCAAACGATACAATTTTTGGTGACATGCATTCACATTTTGCTTGTCAAATACAGTACATGGTCAAACTTTGACCCAAAATACGCAAAACAACAACAAAAAAATACTTCCAAGACCAGCGCTGCTCTTCCGCTCTTCTCCTCTTAAACCACCACCGCTCCTCTCCTGTTCCAATCTAAATCCAGCGCCGCTCCTCTCCTCTTCCATTTCAAAACCACCGCCCCTCTCCTATTCTAGTCCAAAACCAGCGTCGCTCCTCTCCCATTCTAATCCAAAACCAGCGTTGCTCCTCTCCTCTTCCATTAAAAAACCACCACCGGCGAGTGAAGGTGCTGTGGAGAAGTAGGTCGATGGAGGAGTACAACTGATATGTGAGGATCGCAGATGGCGACCCTGTGAAGCTAGCTAGGATGTTGGAGATATAGTCTTGGTTTGACAACAAGGACCAACTAGCGGCGACGGCGACATCCATGGCCAAATATCCGCAACAGAGCGAAAAGGCGGCGATACTCTCGGAGGGAGTCGCACGGGAGTACATAGAGCTGCTCCTCTGGGCCATGGAGCAAATAGATTCACCAAATCCGATCGTGAGGGAGCGGTGGTGGGAGTATCGATCCCAGATGGAGCATCCACCAGAGATTGAAGGATCGAGCATCTACAGTGTGCCGTTTGTGAGGGTGTCCTGCCAGAGCGAGCTGTTGGAGTCTTCGTTGACCGAGCCCAACTGCAAGAGGAGAAAAGCAGTTGGCCCGATGATGCTTCCCCGCTATCCTCTCCCTTGCCGTTCACATCATCTCACGGGGCGGCTATCTGCCGCCAAGGAATAGGATGGGACTCCCCCCCAGCCCAATAGTCGGACAAGTTGTGAATTGTCTGGAGGGGCTTAGGGTTGTCAGTATTTCCAGGTTGTGAATTGTGTTTTGTGTTGTGTATTTTGAGAGTACTTTCAGATATGAATGTCTTTTGAATTTCAGATTTGCAGTATTGAACATATGAAGTATTTTATGAATTCTAGAGATCTATTTTTAGCACTTAAAAAAATGTGGTTTCATAGGAGTATAAAAGTGCAGACAATGTGATTCTTAGAGAAGAAACTGCAAGTTCAGTTTTAGATAAGAAACTACAACTTTCAGAGCCAGAGCATTTATATTAACACATCCTTTTCAAACAGGGTTAACATCATGTTGGAAGTTTTATTCATGGTCGAGAATGGAACTACCAGCCAGTTAACATCATGCTGATCAACATTCATGCATAGCACATCTTCATATCATGCACAGTCAAAAAGCCCACACAATGTCGAGTGTGCGAAACATAGAGAAAATGAGGGACAAAGTTTTGGCAAGTGTTGGACGTGGTGTGCGTAGATGACAATGGGGACCTCATGTCAATAAAGGCAGAGGCAAAAAATTTGGAGATATTTTCCCTACACAGGTGGAATCGAACCCGGGCGGAACAGCTGTCGGGTAGTGTCACTTGGCCACTAGACTAGTTCATAGTTTTGTTAATAATAAGGCACTTCCTCAGGTGGTCGGATCCCCTCCTGCGCCTTTGTGCACTCACCGTGACGCCGCTATCTGCCGTTGTGAACATGCTGAACGAACGAGAGGAATCTGGAGAGGGCTGTACGTGGAGAGGCGGACAGTCGGGACCCACCAGGTCTATGGCCGTACGCAAGCAAGTGCCTCATCGAAAAAATACTTCCTCCTAATGCTATACTGACATTGGGGCCCACGGGTTTGTCAACATAGTTACATTTTTTAGGTGCTTCAGCGTAGTTACTATAGGAGATAAATTCACAACGAAGCCGGGGAGCTCGCAGGTATCATTTATTATCACTGGGGCAACAAGTATCATCTGGGTTTTGGGCTGCCCCATCCAGGCTTTCATTTTTAACATGTGTAGCCCACGACCTCGGATGGGAGGTCCATAGGCCTATTTGTATTTTCTTGAGGGCCGTCATGTATCGACCAGCTTATGGACCTACCATCCGAGGTTTTATTTTTCCTGAAACATCGGCAACCCAATTTATGTATTTTTTTTGAAGAAAACGCAGAGGTCTGTTATATTTTTCTATATAAGAATAGGAACGCCAGGTCCAACTTATGTTTCCCTTCTAACTATATTATATATATTTAAATTATTTTATATGTTATTATATATTATTTTTATTGTCACCATATATTTAACAGATACTTAAATATGTAAGAAAACAATATCCCACATCTTATTAACTTACAAAAATAATTTCTTAACAATAAAATCCTGGATTGTTTTGGCACAAAAATCCTAGTGATTGTGTACAAAAGCTTGGTAAGATTTAAGGACGAATGTAATAATATCACTTATTATTTAAATATATTTATAACAAAGTGCTCAGCCCCTTTTTTTTATAGCATTGCTGGCCCAACCCAACATTATAATTAGAATCAGCCCAGCAAAATCGTGTATTTCGAGAAAGTGCAAATGGCCTATAACTTTTTAGGAAATAAAATAAATGGGCCGCATGGACGCTACACTATTTGTTCACCCAACCCAGCTAATGGACTATAATTCAAAAAAAGAAGATCAAATTGACTGTAAATTCTACCGTGAAAAAAAAGACTGTAAATTCTGAAAAATGGGTTGATTACGTGCCACATTTTTGGAGGCTGAAATGTGGGCCAATAGGTCGAAGCCAACGCAAGTCGTTGTCAATTTAGTCAACAAATGATTCTGACATGTTAGCCGTTGGATTTACATCCAACGACCGACATCCATCTTCAATCTCTTGTCTTATTCCTCCACGCTGCCGGGACCACCTCCCGCCCCCTGTTGCTAGCAGCTCTGCTTAGCACGCTTCGCTATGAAGCGCTACTCCACCGTTGGCTAGGCCATCCCTCCACCCCTCCACACATCCTGTTCTTCTCCCCGACTGCCGAACCACACCGCACTAGAACCAGTTAACCCTCGTACACCTCTTCGTCTGCGACTCTACTCCCGCGTCTTCCCATCTCTGGCTCGTTGCTGTCCGAGGCCTCGCCGTCGTCCACCACCTTGGATGCGCTCGGCGCAGCATGCTCAACATGGTCAACGAACGATACCATCGGAAGTAGACTATGCGTGGAGAGGCTGACAGATGGGTCCACGGCCGCACACAAGGAAATGCCTCCTATTACATGCAAAATAATGATTCCTCCACCTAACATCTGGGACCCACCGGAAGGGCCTTTGTATTTCGTGAAAAAAACGTGCCCCCCGCTGACAGGTGGACCCACCAGCTATCTTCGCACGCAAGGAAGTGCCTCCTTATGACGCACAAAAAAATGAATACTCCCCTGCCAGCTGGAACCCAGCATAGCGGGAGGCTGACTTGTGGGCCTACCAAGTTGACGAGGACGGAGGGCTTTGTCAACTTAGTCAATATGAACGATTCTAGCTCCTGTTACCATACGATGTTCATCCAACGGCCGTAGTGCTTCTTCAACCTATGGTCTTCTTGCTCCAGCCGCCCAAACCAGCACCAGTCGTGCCACGTGCTCCTGCCTCCCGTGGCTGGCTGTGATGCTGCTGAGGCCTCACCGCCCCCTACTACTCCCACCGCTGGCCAGGCCATCCCTCTACTCACCCACACCCCCTCTTATTCTGCGGCAACAACAGCCTCACACCGCAGCCGAACCAGTGAACCCTCGTACTCCTCTCCGCGCGGGCTTCCACTGCCGTGTCTTCCCCGGCTCTGTGTTGTCCCCTTCCTAGGCCTCACTGTCGCCCACCGCCCTAGTGCTCTCCGTGCGGCTTGGTCAACATGGTCAAGGAACGACTTCCATCGGAGTACTGTACGTGGAGAGGCTGACAGCTGGGTCCATGGCGGTCGCAAGGAAGTGCCTCCTTATTACGCACAAAATAATTATTCGTCCACCTGACAGCAGGGACCCACTGGACGGGCCACCGTATTTCATGAAAAAAAATTCACCCCCTGACTGCTAGGACCCACCAGCTACATCTTCACATGCAAGGAAGTGCGCCCGGGCAACAAAAAATGATTCGCCCCCTGACTGCTGGGACCCACCAGCTACATCTTCGCACGCAAGGAAGTGCCTGACAGTCGGGACCCACCTGGTCGAAGCATACGTAGCGTTGTCATTCTGGTCGCGAACATGTACGTACATACTGGTGGATGTAGAGGCACGCACGTATCATAGTAGAGGCGCGCACGTAGCATGTACACGTACGTACATCGGCCAGGGTGCAAGAAAGAAAATACGGCCACGTACGTACATATGGGCGGGGTCTCGAACGCCTACTCGCGCATACGTACGGCCAGGGCTCGTGTACATGGCTGGGTTGAAATGGAGAAACAAGGTCGTCGACGTGTTCATGGGGAGACAATCGGCTGGGTCGGAACGGAATGCGTTGTCGTGTTCATCGGGAGGGCTTGGACGGAACAAGCGATGTAAACGAGGCCTGGCGTATCGCAGAATGAAGGAAACGACCTTGTGTTCGACCGACCACGTTCGAAACGGGATCCTGTTCATCGGGAGGGGTCTAGCGTACCGCAAAACAGAGGAAACAGACTTGTGTTGGACCTCCTACGGTCGAAATGGGGTCCTGTTGATCGGAAGGGGTGTGGCGTACCGCAAAACGGACGAAACGGACTTGTGTTGGAGCGCTACAGTCAAAATGGGGTCCTATTCATCGGGAGGGGTGTGGTGTACCGCAAAATGGGACTCCACGAGATACTATTCATCTCCACCATCGACCTCCTCCAGCCTCCATGGGCTACTATTCATCCACCGTCGACCTCCTCCAACCTCCACCTGCGACTGTTCATCCACGGGCTCCTGTTCATCCACCCTCCATCGCGCGCTACTCCACCGGCTACTGTTCAACCACCCCTCCACGGGCTCCTGTTCAACCACCCCTCCATCATCTACTATTCATCCAGCCCTCCACGGGGTCGTCCTGTTCATCCAGCCCTCCACGGGGTCCTGTTCATCCAGCCCCAACTGGCTCGATCGATCAGGGTCCTGT
>NC_041381.1:226239919-226285411 GCF_002162155.2 Triticum dicoccoides | reverse complement strand
GTTCATCCAAACCCCCCCTGCAACACTCACTATTCATCCAGAGGCAGCATCGATCGGCTTCAGTTAGCAGCAGTAGTGAAGGAATCGCTCGATCGCTCGGGTTCAGTAACGCGTAGCCTGTAGTGCAATCGCTCGGGTTCAGTTAGGCGACGCCTCGCTCGGGTTCAGTTAGAGCCCAACGCCTCGCACACACGCGCGTACGTGTACGAGAGAAACGTGCATCGCTCGGCCCCCGACCACCCACCGTAACCGGGAACTCCCCGAAATTTTCCTTGCCCTCACTTCTACCACGATTTTTTCCGTCATGGACGGCCCAATGAATGTCATGCAGCTGCGTCTTCGGCCCGTCCAGGATGAAAAGCCCATTTCCTGTAATGATTTTTTTGTCATAGAAGTAGGAGCCCACCACATCTATGATGATACCGGGTTTTGTCACAATTATCGTCATAGAAGTGTCATAAGTATGACAATTTTTTTTTCGTTCGACCCAAAATGTCATGGATGTGTCTTTTTTTTTTGTAGTGATTATTCATCTCTACAATGTCTTTCGTGAAAATGATGGAAAGGAAAATTGTGCTCAATTGATAGAAGAAGAATTCAATAAAATGTTTGGCATAAAATATTTGAATTATGAGCATGGTTGCAATGTTGCTAGTATGAATTCTTTGAATATCCATGATGCTAGTGATATGCAAAGCCATAAGCTTGGGGATGCTATGTATGATGAAGATGATATTTTTAGTCCCCCAAATTTTGATGAGAAATTTTATTATGATGAAAGTATGCCTCCTATTTATGATGATTATATTGATGAAAGTGGATTTGCAAGAGTGTCAACTTTATGTAATGATGATCCCACTATTTTGTAGGGTGTTGAATCTTATTGTAATACTTATGAAAGTGTATTTGGAGAGGTAGTTACTTTATTTAGTGATGAATCCAGTATTTTGGAAGAGGTTTCAATTGATTATGAACAAAATTTGCTATCTAAGTATCTATGATGATTATGGGGATGATATGTATGATATGTTGAATAATGATAACCATGAAACTTTTCATCATGATTTTAATATTCAATCACATGATAGTTATTTTGTTGAGTTTGCTCCCACTATTATTGATGAGAATAAATTTGCTTATGTGGAGATTAATAATTTTTTTATGCATGATCATGAAAAGAATGCTTTATGTAAAACTTATATTGTTGAATTCATACATGATGCTACTGAAAATTATTATGAGAGAGGAATTTATGCTTCTACATATCTCAACAATATCAAGTTTCCTCTCTATGTGTTAAAAATCTTGAAGTTATGCTTGTTTTGCTTTCCTATGCTAGTTGATCCTTGTTCCCATATATTATTTGCTCACAAAATCCCTATGCATAGGAAGTGGGTTAGACTTATATGTGCTACCCATATGCTTCATGATGCTCCCGTTATGTTTCAATTCTTATCTTCTATGTGAGCATCATTGAAAACATCATGCCTAGATAAAAAGGCATTAAAGAAAAGTGCTTGTTGGGAGACAACCCAACACTTTTACCTACTGTTTTTGTGTGTTAACATGATTAAGCTACTGTAGTAATCATGTTTTATAACTTTTGTTTCAATAAAGTTGTCATGGATGGCGCACGGCAGATGCCATGGGGTTTCAAAGGAGAGGGATAGGCAAGAGGCAACCGGTGGGCTCCAGATGGGAGGTTGGTACGAGCAAGCGGGAGACGCAAGACGTAACTAGGTTTGGGGCTCTCCGGAGAGATAACACCCCTAGTCCTGCCAATTGTGGTTTATATGTGGATGGTACAAGCTTGCTCCTAGAGCTGTTTTGGGGAGGAAGGAAGGCAGGCCAATGCATAGGCTGCTCCTTCTCCGTGTGGTGGAAGTGAGTGCATGTGTGTAGTTCTCTTCCAATCGCCCCGTGTGATGCCCCCGATTCAATCGTACACTAATCATACACGTAAACATCTACGATCGATATTAGGGACTCACGGGAAGATATCACAACACAACTCTAAAAGTAAAATTAGTCATACAAGCATCATATTACAAGCTAGGGGCCTCGAGGGCTCGAATACAAGTGCTCGGACATAAACGAGTCAACAGAAGCAACAATATCTGAGTACAGTCAGAAGTTAAACAAGTTGCCATAAGATGACTAGCACAAACTAGGATACAGATCGAAAGAGGCGCAGGCCTCCTTCCTAGGATCCTCCTAAACTACTCCTGGTCGTTGGCGGCCTGAACATAGAAGTAGGCACCATCGGTGTAGTAGGGGTCGTCATCGATGGTGGCGTCTGGCTCCTGGGCTCCAGCATCTGGTTGCGACATCCGAGAAGAAAGGAAAGGGGCAAAAGAGGGAGCAAAACAACCGTGAGTACTCATCCAAAGTACTTGCAAGCAAGGATCTACACTACATATGCATGGGTATCTGTGTAAAGGGGCAATATCGATGGACTGAACTGCAGAATGCCAGAATAAGCGGGGGATAGCTAGTCCTGTCGAAGACTACATGAAAGTGCTACTAATCCCTGGGTGGTTTTGGTAATTCTTAACAACATATAGCTCATTAAACTAATGCTCTTTCAAGATGATCATTTCAGGAAGTTCAATGATTGGCATGGCATGGACTAGAGATGTGGACCCCTCAAAATGCTAAGGACACATATTGGCAACAAGCTCAAGACTCTACATTTTCATTTTAGTGATCCAAGATCACATTGAGTCCATAGGAAAGCCAATACTATTAAAAGGGGATGAGGTGTTGCTTAATGACTTGCTTGCTCAAAATTCTTAGTGATATGCTCTAAAACCCTCAACCACTTTCTCATTTCCACATATGTCCTCAACCTAAAATTCATACTCGGCCCCACCAATTTGATATATCCGGTGCCACCGAGTTCATTTGGCATAGCCACTACCACAAACCCTAATCACTTCGGTTTCACCGATAGGGATCTCGATCTCACCGAGATGGGATTGCAAACTCTCTGTTTCCCTTCGTAACATTTCGGTCTCACCAAAATGAGTGGTCGGTCCCATCGAGTTTGCAATGCAAACTACTTGTTTCCTTTTCATAGTGTTTCGGTCGCACTGAAATGAGCGAATCGGTCCTACCAAGTTTGCCTGACCAACCCCCTATGTGCCTATTACTGAAATCGGTCCCACCGAGTTCATGTGATTGGTCTCACCGAGATTACATTATGCCCTAACCCTAGCACATCGATCCCACCGAGTTGATCATATCGGTCCCATGGAAAAGCCTAATGTTCATTTTGACCTGAATCGGTCTGACCAAGTTTCACCATTCAGTCTTACCGAGTTTGGGAATCTGTGTGTAATGGTTAGATTTTGTGTGGAGGCTATATATACCCCCTCCACCCATTCTTCATTCGTGGAGAGAGATATCAGAACGTGCCTACACTTCCACCATTCATTTTCTGAGAGAGAACCACCTACTCATGTGTTGAGACCAAGAAATTCCATTCCAACCACAAGAATCTTGATCTCTAGCCTTCCCTAAGTTGCTTCCACTCAAATCATCTTTCCACCATAGCCAAATCTGTGTGAGAGAGAGTTGAGTGTTGGGGATACTATCATTTGAAGCACAAGAGCAAGGAGTTCATCGTTAACACACCATTTATTACCTTTTGGAGAGTGGTGTCTCCTAGATTGGTTAGGTGTCACTTGGGAGCCTCCGTCAAGATTGTGGAGTTGAACCAAGGAGTTTGTAAGGGCAAGGAGATCGCCTACTTTGTGAAGATCTACCCAAGTGAGGCAAGTCCTTCGTGGGTGATGACCATGGTGGGATAGACAAGGTTGCTTCTTCTTGGACCCTTTCGTGGGTGGAGCCCTCCATGGACTCTCGCAGCCGTTACCCTTTGTGGTTTGAAGTCTCCATCAACGTGGATGTACGATAGCACCACCTATCGAAACCACACCAAAAATCTCTGTGTCAACATTGCGTTTTCTCCCTCCAAACTCCTCCCCTTTTTCATATGCAATGATTTACATTCCGCTTCTATACTCTTAGAATTTCATGTGTAGGTTGATTGCTTGACTAGTGCTAAGTTGCTAAAATCTGCCAAGAATTAAAATTGGGAAAAGGCTAGGTTTTTGTTTGTTCAAGTAGTCTAATCACCCCCCTCTAAACATACTTCCGATCCTGCAAGTGGTATCAGAGCTTTGGTCTCCATTTGCCTTGATTTACATAGCTTTGGTGATCATAGCATTGGTTTCACAACCTAGGAGAGTATGGCATCTAGCGAGGGAAATTACCACCATAGAGGTCCTTACTTTGATGGTACTAATTTTTCTAGTTGGAAACATAAGATGAAAATGCATATTCTTGGACATAACCCCACCATTTGGGCTATTGTGTGTATTGGTTTGCAAGGTGAATTCTTCGATGGGAGAGAACCGAATCATGAAGCTACGCGGAAGAATTGAAGATGTTGCAATACAATGCTCAAGCTTGCGACATCCTCTTCAATGGATTGTGCCTTGAAGAATTCAACAAAATCAGCCGTCTTGAGAATGCAAAGGAAATTTGGTACACTTTGATTGATATGCATGAAGGTACCGACTCCGTGAAGGAATCCAAGTTGGATGTGCTTCAAAGTCAACTTGACAAGTTCAAAATGAAGGATGGTGTAGGTGTCATTGAAATGTACTCTAGGCTTGCTCTCATCACAAATGATATTGCGGGCTTAGGAAGTGAAGAGATGACCGACAAATTCATCATCAAGAAGATCCTAAGAGCCTTGGATGGAAAATATGATGCCATGTGCACTTTGATCCAAATGATGCCAAACTACAAAGATCTCAAGCCAACTTAAGTCATTGGAAGAATTGTTGCTCATGAGATGTCACTCAAGGATAAAGAAGAGCTTCACAACAAGTCTAGTGGTGCTTACAAAGCCTCATGTGATGCTCCTACATCATCAAGTGGGAAACAAGCTTTCAATGAAGAATTGAGCTTAATGGTGAAGAACTTCCACAAATTATACAAGAGTAGAAGCAAGGAAACAAGTTCCAAGTCAAGGTCCTACAATGACAAAATATCTTATAGTCATGAGATAAATTGCTACAATTGTGGTAGACTCGGACAGTACTCCAATGAGTGTATGGATCCATACAAAAGAACAGAAAGCTCACCTAAAAGGAGAAGCAAAAGGGAAGAATCACATCCAAGAGAGAAAAGGAGTAGAGATGATCGCTATGAACGAAGAATCTCTCGAAGAAGCAAGGATTCGGAAAGGAATGACAAGTCATCAAGGAGCTATGCAAAAAGAAGACACCAAGCTCATGTTGGTGAATGGGTATCCGGCTCCGACTCCGACCACCACTCCGAGATAAGTTATCACTCCGATTCCGAATATACTCAAGATGAAGGTGTTGCCGGTCTAGCACTTGTGTCAACCAACTCCTATGACATATTTGATTCACCAAATGAAGGAATTGGAAGATGCTTCAAGGCTAAAGGCCCCAAGGTATCACACCCCGATTATGTTGATTTCAATAGTGATGAAGATGACTTGCTAGGTGATGATGGTTTACCTGTTGACAACTCTAGTGATGAATACTATGAGGAAATTGCTATTAATCATGCTAATCAAGATGAAACGAATGACAATAATAAGAAGGATATTGAGCGTCTAACTAAAGAACTAAACACTCTTAAGTTAGCTCATGAAACTACTTTAGAAGACCATCAACAACTTTTAAAAACTGATGAGAAGCTATGTTTTTAGAAGCTCAATCTTGAGCAAGAACATGGGTTCTTAAAAGCCATCAATGATGATCTTTGGAAGAAAAGTTCTTCTTATATTGCCAAGCGTTTACTCTTGTCTACTAACATGCCACAAGTAAATCTAGCAACAAGAGTAAGACAGATTCTTCTTCTAGTAGTAACAATAATCATGCTAAATCCAATATTGTTGGTTCTAGTAGTTCTCTTGATTCCACTAATGATTCTCTTAGCCAAGTTAGACTTGAGAAAGAAAATAGCTTATTGAAGGGAATTATAGAGAAAGGTGTTTACAAGAGCCTTGTCGAAAGTAAACAATTTGAGGAAATTGTACGCAAGCAAGGAAGGCACCGGAAGAATCAAGGTGTTGGTTTGGAACGAAAGTTCAATGGCAATGGAGCTGAGTGGGAAGAAGATCAATACACCAAGACGAAGTTTATTCCTCAACAAGAGAAGTATGATCCTACTTCCTTCTAGGGAACACAATCTCAAGATGATCTTCCACCACAAGACCACAAGCTAAAAGGCAAGGGCAAGCTTCAAGAGGAGATTGATGCATTTGAAGATGCTCCAAAGGCCTTGGTCAAGTTGGTTCTGCTACCTCTTGAGCTTGTGTTGGTTTTCCCTTGAAGAGGAAAGGGTGATGCAGCAAAGTAGCGTAAGTATTTCCCTCAGTTTTGAGAACCAATGTATCAATCCAGTAGGATACAACGCACAAGTCACCGAATACCTGCAGAAACAATCAACAACTTGCACCCAACGCGATAAAGGGGTTGTCAATCCCTTCACTGTCACTTGCAAAAGTGAGATCTAATAGAGATAGATATATGGTAAAGTAGTATTTTTGGTATTTTGGTTTATAGATTGGAAAGTAAAGATTGCAAAATAGTAGATTGGAAACGAGATTCAATATATGGAAAAGAGACCCGGGGGCCATAGGATTCACTAGTGGCTTCTCTCAAGATAGCAAATATTACGATGGGTGAACAAATTACTGCCGAGCAATTGATAGAAGAGCACATAGTTATGATGATATCTAAGGCAATGATCATGAACATAGCCATCACGTCCGTGTCAAGTAGACCGACTCCTGCCTGCATCTACTACTATTACTCCACACATCGACCGCTATCCAGCATGCATCTAGAGTATTAAGTTCATAAAGAACAGAGTAACACATTAAGCAAGATGACATAATGTAGAGGAATTAACTCAAGCAATATGATGAAAACCCCATCTTGTTATCCTCGATGGCAATAATACAATATGTCCTTGCTGCCCCTACTATCACTGGGAAAGGACACCGCAAGATTGAACCCAAAGCTAAGAACTTCTCCTGTTGCAAGAAAGATCAATCTAGTAGGCCAAACTGAACCGATAATTCGAAGAGACTTGCAAAGATATCAAATCATGCATATAAGAATTCAGAGAAGAACCAAATAATATTCATAGATAATCTTGATCATAAATCCACAATTCATTGGATCTCGGCAAACACACCGCAAAATAGTATTACATCGAATAGATCTCCAAGAACATCGAGGAGAACATGGTATTGAAGATAGATAAGAAGCCATCTAGATAATAATTATGGACCCAAAGGTCTGTGGTAAACTACTCACGCTTCATCGGAGAGGTAATGGTGTTGATGTAGAAGCCCTCCATGATAAAATCCCCCTCCAGCAGGACGGTGGAAAAGGTCCCTAGATGGGATCTCATAGGTACAAAAGGTTGCGGCAGTGGAAAAGTGGTTTCGTGGCTCCCTCTGATGTTTCCAGGGTATAAGAGTATATATAGGCGAAGGAACTAGGTCAAGGGAGCCACGAGGGGCCCACGAGGGTGGGGGGCACGGCCTACCTCCTTGGGCGCGCCCTCCTGCCGCGTGGCTTCCTTGTTGCGTCTCTGACTTCAGCTCCAAGTCTTCTGGTTTGCTTTCGGTCCAAGAAAGATCATTGCGAAGGTTTCATTCTGTTTGGACTCCGTTTGGTATTCCTTTTCTGCAAAACTCTAAAATAGGCAAAAAACAAAAACTGGCGCTGGGCCCTCGGTTAACAGGTTAGTCCCAAAAATAATATAAAATAGCATATTAATGCCCATTAAACATCCAAAATAGATAATATAATAGCATGGAACAATCAAAAATTATAGATACGTTGGAGACGTATCAAGCATCCCCAAGCTTAATTCCTGCTCGTCCTCGAGTAGGTAAATGATAAAAACAGATTTTTTGATGTGGAATGCTACCTAACATATTTATCCATGTATTTTTCTTTATTGTGGCATGAATGTTCAGATCCAAAATATTCAAGACAAAAGTTTAATATTGACATACAAATAATAATACTTCAAGCATACTAACAAAGCAATCATGTCTTCTCAAAATAACATGGCCAAAGAAAGCTATCCCTACAAAATCATATAGTCTGGCTATGCTCTATCTTCATCACACAAAATATTTAAATCATGCACAACCCCGATGACAACCCAAGCAATTGTTTCATACTTTTGATGTTCTCAAACTTTTTCAATCTTCACGCAATACATGAGCATGAGCCATGGACATAGCACTATAGGTGGAATAGAATGGTGGTTGTGGAGAAGGCAAAAAGGAGAACATAGTCTCACATCAACTAGGCGTATCATCGGGCTATCGAGATGTCCATCAATAGATATCAATGTGAGTGAGTAGGGATTGCCATGCAACGGATGCACTAGAGCTATAAGTGTATGAAAGCTCAAAAAAACACTAAGTGGGTGTGCATCCAACTTGCTTGCTCACGAAGACCTAGGGCACTTTGAGGAAGCCCATCATTGGAATATACAAGCCAAGTTCTATAATGAAAATTCCCACTAGTATATGAAAGTGACAACATAGGAGACTCTCTATCATGAAGATCATGGTGCTACTTTGAAGCACAAGTGTGGAAAAAGGATAGTAACATTGTCCCTTCTCTCTTTTTCTTTCATTTTTTTATTTGGACCTTCTCTTTTTTTATGGCCTCTTTTTTTTCGTCCGGAGTCTCATCC
Organism: Triticum dicoccoides; assembly: GCF_002162155.2. Lineage (NCBI taxonomy): Eukaryota > Viridiplantae > Streptophyta > Magnoliopsida > Poales > Poaceae > Triticum > Triticum dicoccoides. Next base: position 226,276,636 of record NC_041381.1, on the reverse strand, counting down.
CGACTTGTGGGGGAATCATAGTCTCCATCATCCTTTCCTCACATGGGACAATGCTCGAATAATGAAGATCATCACACTTTTATTTACTTACAACTCAAGAATTACAACTCAATAATTAGAACAAAATATGACTCTATGTGAATGCCTTCGGCGGAGTATCGGGATGTGCAATGATTCAAGAGCGACATGTATGAAAAATTATGAATGGTGGCTTTGCCAGAAATACGATGTCAACTACATGATCATGCAAAGCAATATGACAATGATGGAGCGTGTCATAATAAACGGAACGATGGAAAGTTGCATGGCAATATATCTTGGAATGGCTATGGAAATGCCATAATAGGTAGGTATGGTTGCTGTTTTGAGGAAGGAATATGGTGGGTGTATGGTATCAGCGAAAATTGCGCGACACAAGAGAGGCTAGCAATGGTGGAAGGGTGAGAGTGCGTATAATCCATGGACTCAACATTAGTCATAAAGCACTCACATACTTATTGCAAAAATCTATTAGTTATCAAAATGAAGTACTACGCGCATGCTCCTAGGGGGATAGATTGGTAGGAAAAGACCATCGCTCGTCCCCGACCGCCACTCATAAGGAAGACAATCAATAAATAAATCATGCTCCAACTTCATCACATAACGGTTCACCATACGTGCATGCTACATGAATCACAAACTTTAGCACAAGTATCTCTCAAATTTACAACTAATCAACTAGCATGACTCTAATATCACCATCTTCATATCTCAAAACAATCATAAAGAATCAAACTTCTCATAGTATTCAATGCACTTCATATGAACGTTTTTATTATACCCATCTTGGATGCCCATCATATTAGGACTAATTTTATAACCAAAGAAAATTACCATGATGTTCTAAAAGACTCTCAAAATAATATAAGTGAAGCATGAGAGTTCAACAATTTCTATAAAATAAAACACCGTCATGCTCTAAAAAGATATAAGTGAAGCACTAGAGCAATATTGTCTAGCTCAAAAGATATTAGTGAAGCACATAGAGTATTCTAATAAATCACTATTCATTTGTGTATCTCCCAAAAGGTGTGTACAACAAGGATGATTGTGTTAAACTAAAAATCAAAGACTCAAATCATACAAGACGCTCCAAGCAGAACACATATCATGTGGTGAATAAAAATATAGCCTCAAGTAAAGTTACCGATAGACGAAGACGAAAGAGGGGATGCCTTTCGGGGCATCCCCAAGCTTAGGCTTTTGGTTGTCCTTGAATTTGACCTTGGTGTGCCTTGGGCATCCCCAAGCTTAGGCTCTTTCCACTCCTTATTCCATAGTCCATCAAATCCTTACCCAAAACTTGAAAACTTCACAACTCAAAACTCGATAGAAAATCTCATGAGCTCCGTTAGTATAAGAAAATAAATCACCACTTTAAGGTACTGTTGTTAACTCATTCTTTATTTATATTGGTATAAAATCTATTGTATTCCAACTTCTGTATCGTTCATACCCCCCGATACTACTCATAGATTCATCAAAATAAGCAAACAACACGCAAAAAACAGAATCTGTCAAAAACAGAACAGACTATAGTAATCTGTCACTCTCGAATACTTCTGTAACTCTAAAAATGCTACCAAATTATTAAAACCTTAGAAATTTGTGTACCAATCCAGAGAAAATAGAATCAGATCAAAAACACATTTCTGTGAAGTTTCAAAACTAATTTACTTAGCGCAAATGTTTCTGATTTTCAGCAGAATCAACACAACTATCACGGTAAGCTATCCAAAAGGTCTTATTTGGCACAAACACTAATTAAAACATAAAACCACATCTAACAAGAGGCTAGATGAATTATTTATTACTAAACAGGAGCTAAAAGTAAAGAACAAAAATAAAATTGGGTTGCCTCCCAACAAGCGCTATTGTTTAACGCCCCTAGCTAGGCATAAAAACACGAATAGATCTAGGTATTGCCATCTTTGGTATGCAATTCTTCGATTGAACATGTATAATATTTAGGAGATTCTTTGGTTTTATCATGATTAAACTCCTAGGCAAGAAATCGATAAATTCATTTGTGGCAAAAGGTTCCTTAATAATATCGAAAAGATTGGGGTGAACACTTATTGATTTGAGATCTTCATTTTCCTTACTAGAAGATTCACCCTTATTCTTAGGAACGTAAATAAACTTGGCAACTTCGGTAGGAGGAGGATTCGAGGTATTTTTAATAGCAGAAAAAGCGGAACCCAAGTTGGTAATAATATCTTCGAGTTTATCAATTATAGTAGAATGTTGATCTATCTTTTCATTAACTATGGGTTCCTTTTCTCTAAGATTCTTTAGAGCAACTCCTACATTAGATCCATATTGAGTAATTTGATTATGAATCTTTTTATCCAAATTTTTGATTAACTCTATAGTAGCAATTTTATTCTCAATAATATCAAGTCTTTGCATCACATGTTCCAAGGTTAAAATAGTTCCATTGACCAAAAGTGGTGGTGGGCTAATAAATCTATCATCTCATTATAAGAATTAAAAGTATGGCTTCCCAAGAAATTTGCTCCAGTAATGGTGTCAAGAACATATATTTTCCAAGGAGTAATGCCTACATAAAAATTGCGGAGAAGAACAAAGCTAGATTGCTCTCTAGTAGATCTATTTTGAGAATTGCAAATTCTATACCAAGCATCTTTTAGATTTTCTCCCTCCCTTTGTTTAAAATTAAGGACTTCATTATTGGGAGTAATGACAATGATAGGAGGACTAGCCACGGAGGCGAATCGCACGAGCACACAAGAAGCAAGCGAAAAGAGACGAACGAAAGAGGGGCGAAGAAAAGGCAAAGGTTTTCGAAAATCGTTTCAGAAGTGGGGGAGAGGAAAATGAGAGGCCAATGGCGAATAATGTAATGCAAGAGAGAAGAGTTTATGATGGGTACTTGGTATGGCTTGACTTTACGTAGATCTCCCCGGCAACAGCGCCAACAATCCTTCTTGCTACCTCTTGAGCTTGTGTTGGTTTTCCCTTGAAGAGGAAAGGGTGATGCAGCAAAGTAGGATAAGTATTTCCCTTAGTTTTGAGAACCAAGGTATCAATCCAGTAGGAGACAACACACAAGTCACCAAATACCTGCACAAACAATCAACAACTTGCACCAAGCGCAATAAAGGGGTTGTCAATCCCTTCACTGTCACTCGCAAAAGTGAGATCTAATAGAGATAGATAAACGGTAAAGTAATATTTTTGGTATTTTGGTTTATAGATTGGAAAATAAAGATTGCAAAATAGTAGATCATAAACGAGATTCAATAGATGGAAAAGAGACCCAGGGGCCATAGGTTTCACTAGTGGCTTCTCTCAAGATAGAAAATATTACGGTGGGTGAATGAATTACTGCCGAGCAATTGATAGAAGAGAACATAGTTATGATGATATCTAAGGCAATGATCATGAACATAGCCATCAGGTCCGTGTCAAGTAGACCAACTCCTGCCTGCATCTACTACTATTACTCCACACATCAACCGCTATCCAGCATGCATATAGAGTATTAAGTTCATAAAGAGCGGAGTAACGCATTAAGCAAGATGACATAATGTATAGGAATTAACTCAAGCAATATGATGAAAACCCCATCTTGTTATCCTCGATGGCAATAATACAATACGTGCCTTGCTGCCCCTACTGTCACTGGGAAAGGACACCACAAGATTGAACCCAAAGCTGAGCACTTCTCCCATTGCAAGAAAGATCAATCTAGTATGCCAAACTAAACCGATAATTCGAATAGACTTGCAAAGATATCAAATCATGCATATAAGAATTCAGAGAAGAACCAAATAATATTCATAGATAATCTTGATCAAAATCCACAATTCATTGGATCTCAGCAAACACACCGCAAAAGAGTATTACATCGAATAGATCTCCAAGAACATCGAGGAGAACATGGTATTGAGAATCATAGAGAGATAAGAAGCCATCTAGCTAATAGTTATGGACCCAAAGGTCTGTGGTAAACTACTCACGCTTCATCGGAGAGGTAATGGTGTTGATGTAGAAGCCCTCCGTGATCGAATCCCCCTTAGGCAGGATGCCGGAAAAGGTCCCTAGATGGGATCTCACATGTACAGAAGGTTGCGGCGGTGGAAAAGTGGTTTCGTGGCTCCCTCTGATGTTTACAGGGTATAAGAGTATATATAGGTGAAGGAACTAGGTCAAGGGGCCACGAGGGGCCCACGAGGGTGGGGGCGTGCTCTACCCCTGGGCGCGCCCTCCTGCCTCATGGCTTCCTCGTTGCATCTCCGACTTCACCTCCAAGTCTTCTGGTTTGCTTTCAGTCCAAGAAAGATCATCGCGAAGGTTTCATTCTGTTTGGACTCCGTTTGGTATTCTTTTTCTGCAAAACTCTAAAATAGGCAAAAAACACAAAAACTGGCACTGGGCCCTCGGTTAATATGTTAGTCCCAAAAATAATATAAAATAGAATATTAATGCCCAATAAATATCCAGAACAGATAATATAATAGCATGGAACAATAAAAAAATGTAGATACATTGGAGACGTATCAGGTTCCCAAGTCCACATCAAGTTCTACTTCATCAAGCACATCTACAACCCCAAGGATTTCCATCAAGATGATGTGGATCCTGAAGAAAAATTATCCGGGTTTTACAATTCTCCCCACTACAAGAAATCTCGTCCCAAGATTTAAGGGGTGGAGTAAGGGGAAAAGTTCTGGATACAAAATTCTAACGGATCTTTTCGTTTTGGGTTGCTCTTCTCAAAGTAGTTGCTCCTTTACGTTGATGTCTTCATTTCTCTACCTCGGGTCATCATGACGACGTCGTCATCCTTCCTTCAGGGTCTTCATTGTACTTATTGAGGGAGTCCTGGATTAGGGGGTATCCAGACAGCCGGACTATATACATCGTCCGGACTATTGAAGCGTGAAGATACAAGACTCAAGACTTCGGCCCGTGTCCGGATGGGACTCTCCTTTGCGTGGAAGACAAGCTTGGCGATCCGGATATTGTGTTTCCTTCCTTGTAACCGACTCCATGTAAACCCTAGCCCTCTCCGGTGTCTATATAAACCGGAGAGGTTGGTCCTTAGAAGGCCGATCACAATTACAATCATACCAACATAGGCTAGCTCTTAGGGTTTAGCCTCTACGATCTCGTGGTAGATCTACTCTTGTACTACCCATATCTTCAATATTAATCAAGCAGGAAGTAGGGTTTTACCTCCATCAAGAGGGCCCGAACCTGGGTAAACATTGTGTCCCTTGCTTCCTGTTACCATCAGCCTAGACGCACAAATTGGGACCCCCTACCCGAGATCCGCCGGTTTTGACACCGACATTGGTGCTTTCATTGAGAGTTCCTCTGTCTCGTCGCCGCAAGGCTCGATGGCTCGTCTCTTCGTCAAGGACAACATTACCTCAGGGGGAGCTCTGGCTGTAGGCCAAACTCTCCGACTTGGCGGCTTTATCATGGCCGCCCCATCGGCGGTAGCACCAACGATGGCCTATCGGGTCATCAATCGTAACCTTCGCGTCAGTTCAGAACTCGCTGAACAGATAGATCCGATGGAGCTCTCCTCCCTTAATGAGCTCTTGGATCGCATCGCCGCTCTGGGAGTCGCTACAGACTATGACCGGATTGGGCTTAAACCCGACCAAAGGGACATCAGATCCCCGCTGGCCACCCATGAGATAGCGGTAGTGGAGGAACCGCACATGGATCGCCCCTCGACTTTGAGGATGAACTATGTCCGGATCACCGAACTCCTTGAGCCAAATACCTGCTCAAAGAAAGACATGACCCAGGTCCCGGACTTAGAACCAGGCATTGGGCCAAAGAAATTTGGCAGCACTCTGGATCCCGAGTTGGTAGGTTCGGAACCTCCCACGCCCCTGGGTGTTAGACCGGACCAGAATCTGGATTCAGCTAACAACACCCACCAGGACTTAAACCGTCTCTGCCGCATCAGGCAAGAGCCCCAGGAGACTGTACATCGCTACTGGGCCAGATTCCTCCTTGATCTTAACAAGGTCAAGGACTGCCGCGAGGAGGACGTAGTCTTACTCTTTTGGAAAAACTGCACGGACAAATGACTCCTTAATGCAATAAGCCACCATGACATAGTACACTTCACGGACTTGACAATCATAGTACAGAAGTACTATGCGATGGAAAGCGCCTGGAAAACCCAAACAGAATTTTGGGACAGTACGGCTCTCACCAAGACCTTTGTCCGAACTAAATGGGCGAACTCTCGTAAGTCGGCTGATCCTGTCCCCAAGAAATCAAAGTGCACCCCAGGGCGGGGAACTGTATTGGAAGAAAGGCTCAATGGACCATGTAAACTCCACAGCACTCCGGACACGGCACCAACTCATAGCCTTAGAGCATGTTGGATACTCCGGCAGGTTGCAAAAAGTGGCAAGGATCTTCTTGCAAGCCATAAAGCAGAACAACGTCCCGCCAATGAACACAATGCGGTATTAACAGTCTTCGAGACTTTCGCCTAAAACAATAGGCGCAAGCGAGCTCATCGAAGCTCCGCTGAAATTTGCCACGTGGCAAAGATAAACCCCTGGAACGACACTGCTATAACTTTCAATGCCAGTGATGAACCTCGATTCCAGACTGTCGGGGCACCGGCTGCTCTGGTCCTTAGCCCAATCGTGGACGGCTTCCGGCTCACCAAAGTACTCATGGACGGCGGAAGCGGATTAAACTTGATCTATGAAGAAACACTCAACAAGATGGAAATTGATAAAGGCCGCATTGAGCAAAGCGGCACCACCTTCAGGGGAATCATCCCTAGTCGGGAAGCGCGGTGTGCGGGAAAAATCATACTCGATGTGGTATTCGGCACCCCGGAAAATTACAGGTCCAAAGAAATCACATTCCAAGTGGCTCCTTTTAGCAACAGCTACCACGCCCTTTTAGGGCGGGACGCGTTTACGAGCTTTCAAGCCATACCCCATTATGAGTACATGAAGCTTAAAATGCCCGGGCCCAATGGAATCATCACTCTAGCCAGTGATCCGGACGTCGCACTTCGCGCCGAAAACAAAACCGCAGCACTGGCCGTGGAAGCATTATCCGAAGCCCTAGCAGCCGAACAATTAACAATGCTACGGGCCACCATGGACAGGGACGACGTGATACTCGACAAGCGACCCAAGTCAACCTCATTTAAACCCGCAGATGAGATAGTCAAATTCCAAGTCCATCCAACGGACCCCACGAAGACAGCTTCCGTCGGGACACAGTTGAGCCCTGCAATGGACGCTGCACTACGAGACTTTTTACGCGAGAATTGGGACATTTTTGCCTGGCACCCATCGGACATGTCGGGCATCCCGCGTGGATTGGCCAAGCATAGCCTTAACATACTAAAGGGATATAAACCTGTCAAACAGACCCTAAGGCGATTCTCAAAGCCCAAACGACAAGCAATGGGGGAAGAGCTAGCCAAGCTACTTGAGGCCAGATTCATCAGAGATATTAAACATCCGGATTGGCTGGCAAATTTGGTAATGGTACCAAAGAAGGACAAATCCTGGCGCCTATGCGTCGACTTCAAAGACCTCAACAAGGCTTGCCCCAAGGATCCCTTTCCCCTCCCTTGCATCGATCAAATCATCGATGCCACAGCTGGACACGACTCGCTATGTTTTCTCGACGCATACTCTGGATACCATCAAATAAAGATGGCAGAGTCTGACCAAGCTGCAACAGCTTTCATAACACCATATGGCCCTTTTTGCTTCAACACTATGCCTTTCGGGCTTAAGAATGCCGGCGCAACCTATCAATGCATGATTCAAACATGCCTAGAAAAACAAATCGGCAAAACAGTGGAGGCATACGTGGACGACGTGGTCATAAAAACAAGACACGTCGAAACCTTAATAGATGACTTGAGGCTTACATTCGATAACCTCTGGACATACGACATCAAGTTGAATCCGAAAAATGCGTTTTCGGCGTCCCCTCTGGGAAACTGCTGGGCTTCATTGTTTCCAATAGAGGAATCGAAGCGAATCCGTCAAAAATCCAAGCTCTATCGCATTTGGCTATACCAACAGACCTCAAGCACATCCAGAAACTAGCCGGATGCGTGGCTGCTTTGAGCCGCTTTATCTCCAGGTTAGAGAAAAGGCATTACCTCTTTACCGCCTCCTTCAGCGCACCGAACACTTCGTGTGGACGGATGCAGCTGCGACCGGACTCGATGAAATAAAGACCTTACTGGCCAATAATCCAGTCCTAACAGCACCGAATATCAGCGAGCCTATGCTACTGTACATAGTTGCAACACATCAAGTTGTAAGCACAGTGCTCGTCGTCGAACGAGAGGTTGACGGATACAATTCCCGCTCCAAAAGCCGGTTTATTACGTATCCACGGTCCTCACCCCATGCAAATCCCGATACCCACACTATCAAAAAATAGCATACGCGGTCTTTATGGCATCTCGGAAGCTGCGACACTACTTTCAAGAGTGTTCAATTACAGTGGCCTCCGAAGTACCACTCAATGACATAATAAATAACCGCGATGCTACACGCCGGATTGCCAAATGGGCTATCGAGCTGCTTCCGTTTGACATAATATACAAACCACGGCGGGCCATCAAGTCGCAAGTACTGGCTGACTTTGTCACTGAATGGATGGAAGCCGAACTCCCTAAAGAGTACGACGCGTACTCCAACTGGATCATGCACTTCGACGGCTCTAAAATGCTGGCCGGATTGGGAGCAGGTGTAGTCCTGACATCTCCCACTGGAGACACGGTCTAGTATGTCCTCCAAATATTATACACAGACTCCAACAATGCAGCCGAATATGAGGCTATGTTGCATGGTCTTAGAATGGCAGTCTCTATGGGCATCAAACGCCTGGAAGTGCGCGGGGATTCGAACCTCGCAATATCACAAATAAACAGAGACTTTGATGCCAAGGATCCAAAAATGGCGGCCTACCGTAATGCTGTCCTAAAAATGTCAGCTCGGTTCGAGGGGCTCGAATTCCACCATGTGGCTCGAGAAAACAATCAAGCAGCGGACGTCCTCGCCCGCATCTGCGCTAAACGTGACCCTGTCCCACCTAACATATTCCTGGAAAGGTTGTTCAAGCCATCCGTAGTATGGGAAGGGGAGTCCGGTAATAATAGCACGGATCCGAACACACCCCCAGATTCCGAACCATCAGACACAATCGGAGGCTCTGCCACCGAAATAACATCTTCGACCCACGAAATCATGGCCGTAATTGCCCCGTGGACTGAGCCTTTCTTGGCCTACCTAAATAGGCAGGAGCTCCCCGATGACCAAAATGAAGCACGCTGCATTGTCCAGCGTTCTAAATCTTACAAAGTCCATGAAGGGGAACTCTATAAGAAAAGCGCGACAGGAGTGCTCCAAAGGTGCATCTCCGAAGAGGAAGGGCGGCAACTCTTGGCTGAAATCCATGCCGGACTGGGCAGACACCACGCCGCGGCTCGAGCGCTAGTCAGGAAGGCCTTCCGTACAGGCTTCTATTGGCCGACGGCCCGAGCAGACGCACAGGACCTTGTCCAACATTGCGTCGGTTGCCAGCTCTTCGCCAATCAGAGTCATATGCCCCCTACCACTCTCCAAAAAATCCCCATAACTTGGCCCTCCGCGGTCTTGGGGCTGGATATGGTCGCACCTCTTAAAGGGGGAAGCCATAAGAAAAAATACTTATTGGTCATGGTGGACAAGTTCACCAAATGGATAGAGGCCAAACCAGTCAAAACGGCCGAATCCGGACCAGTAATAGACTTCATATCCAGGGTCGTACACCGATATGGTGTCCCCCACAGCATCATCACTGATAATGGCTCAAATTTTACAGTCGATGAAGTGAAAACTTGGTGCGGCAAAATGGGCATTAGGCTCGACTACGCTTCCATCTACCATCCCCAAACAAACAGCCAGGTCGAACGGGCAAACAGTCTCATCATGAGCGGCATCAAACCCATACTAGTGCGATCTTTGACAGAATTGGATACGCACTGGGTGGAGAAGCTCGACTCCGTACTCTGGGGGCTATGGACCACACCGAATCGCACCACCGGATATACACCATTTTTTATGGTGTACGGTGCGGAAGCAGTACTACCCTGTGACACAATACATGATTCGCCACGCATACGCATGTACGAAGAGAAGGAAGCCGAGCTAGATCGGCAGGACAACTTGGATGCCCTGGAGGAGGAGCGCGATGTCGCAAAAGCCCGTTCCGCATTCTATCAGTAGCAGGCTTGACGATATCAAAGCAGAGAAGTGCGGGCCAAAACTTACAATATTGGCGAGCTCGTTCTACGCCTACCGGAGAAGAAGAAGGACAAACTCAAACCCGAGAGGGAAGGTCCCTTTGTCATTGACAAAGTTCTCACCAGAGGAGCGTACCGCTTATGTAATGCATCCAATAACAGACTCGAGCCGAACCCATGGAACGCGGCCAGACTCCAGAGATTCTACGCCTAACGCCGAACTCAGTGTTCGTCTTACTCCCTTCCTTTTATTTATGCTCCACCCCACTTTTCCTTTCTCGACCTTTTTTCTCTTCACACAAAGTACTTAATATAGTGCGGACTCCCGGATTACTCCGGCCGCACTATGTGTTTAAGCAATACCTGGGGGCTTCCTATACGGAAGCTAAAAATAATTACTCAAATGGCTTTTTGCCCATCACATATGAGTTTCTTTTTCATATGTGCCTTTTCTTCACCATTATATGCATCGATATGACTTAAGATGTGGCCAAGCTGGGTTGCCTGGCTCTTGTGTTTATGCCCTACATTCCCGTTAATTCTGCTAGGGCATAAGGGGAGCACCTCTGCGATTGTTACTGCTGGTTTAGCTGGATGTGTACCTCAGACTGGGTGAAGCCGAAAGCTAGTTTCCTTAAGAGAATATTCGATCGGTGAACAAAAGACGTATTCGTTTATTACAACATAAATCCCCAGAAGTCTTGTATCCTGCGCCATCGTTCGCAGTCTGGACCTGTGCATTGTTGCATGCGTACCTAGGGAAAGGAACCCCTAACGGAACTATCCTCCCTGGAAGATGTTTCTTACTATCCATGTAATATAACATAACTAGTTGGGTACTTGTTTGTTCAAGCACTTATGACCCCTACACCTTGTCTCCACGCATACCCCTGTCTTGTATAACTGAGCGGGTATTCGGACACACCCCGGACTATAGGATCCGGGGGCTGAAGCGGAAAGGTCCGCCATGACAAATGATTTTAATCCGGCTAGGGACTAATTATGTTCATTGAATTACATAGTCACTCTGACTGACTACATTCCTCCTCTATACCATCCAACAGGCTATCTAGCTTACAATCCCGTTGAGAATACTTGGCGGCTAATGCTACCTGGTCATATACCAGGCTCACGGGAATTTCTTGCCCATCGGGCCCCGCCGGTCCTACTTCGGCCATATGGTTCGGGTCCAACTTCGTGTAGCGCGTCTTCACCATAGCCCAGGCTTCTCTTGCACCTTGCCGGCAAGCTGACATCTTCCACAATCAGAAGCGCCGCCGTGCTCCTTGAAGCATATCCACAAGCTCCCCCATGCCGTTCGGCAATAAGCTTGATGGCCACAAGGCCTGAGCAACACCCTGCATCACTTGCCGAGCTCACTCATGCAGTTGCGAGAGGTCTTGCAGTAAATCACTTGCAGATGAGGGCATCTCCTCTTCAGGGCGACCCGTTAACATTCCTGCAAGCAAAATTCTTTCAATATACTTCCACGCCGAACTATCATACAGTTCATCTGGGCACTCACCATAAATGCCGCATCGAAGCCTTTTGTTCTCCTTCACGGAGTCCGCCAATTGAGCACGGACGTCTTTTAATTCCACATCCAACCGAATATTGGCATCTTGAAGATTGTTCTTCTCTTGCTTAACTTGCGTAAGGATGCGCTCGCCAGCCTTTAGCTGCCTTTTAAGATGCGAGTCGTCATCCGTTACGCCCTCCGGATTCACCCCGGGATTGTCTGCAAAATTTTCTGTTAGACTAGTCATACCAGTCATTTACTAACTGGTGCATCTTCGTACAATTGAGACAAATGTTACTAGATGAGGCCTTCTGGGATTCCTCTAACTTGGCAACCGTGTCCCTCAGCTGGGCCTTGCATTCCTCTAGCTCCCGAGCCAATTGTTCATTCTTCTCTACAAGGACCTGTGCATAAATTGATCCTTCAAACAGTTGTTCCAACTATTTCAAGTCTCAGGGGCTACTATTATACATACTTATCAAAGCTTCTTACCCGTATATCTTTGGTATACTGGTTCGTCGCTCGGGCAAGCCCGCCTTGAGCAGCTCGGATGTATGCGTCTGCCAAATTGAAGGCATTAAATGCCTCTTCGGAAAATATGTTGTTCCGAAGCACGGCCCTCCGGCGCCGGTGATTCATGGCGCTCTCCATTTCGGAGTTTGTGGCCAAAAACATATCCGCATCCTCTGTCAGAGAACTATGCGGAACTGGCCCCATGTCCGCCTTTGCCCTTGAAGCTGGTTCTGGAATCCGGCTGGTGGAGGCGTGATTGGCGGGATCCCCGGATATAGTCCGGCTGCTTCTCTTCCTGCTAGACACAAAGGGTGCTATTATATTTCAAATACTATAATTGCAGGATAGGTTATTGCTTTACCTCTGCAGCGGTGTATCGACCCTCACCGCCTTCCTCTTGAGGCTGCCCGATCCGGACGCCCGTGGTCGACGACTCCCTAGGGGATCGGCCCCGCGCTCCGACTGTCGTCTCTGCAAATAGCATGATGCCTCAAGGGTAAAGCACAATACCTGAGGGGAGTCCTCTTCGGAGGATAGGGTTTTTTAGTTCGGCTTACACGTGACACAGGGAGCAGTCCGGGATAGTCGGCCGTAATGGCCACTGAGGCACCATCCCAGCTCGCTTGATAAAATACCCTGTTGACAAGCTCCACGGTAATATCCGGATCTTCTTTGAGTCCGGGATCTAGGGCCCTTCCAGGGTCCTCTGGCTGCCGGGAGGGGCTGAAGATTCCTTCTACGGCCCTCCTCAGTTCCTGCTCGGAAGCATCGATGCAGGTAATCTTAGCAGAAGAACACTAAAGTAAGTAAAACAGGGAAAGGAATGACGACTTACCCACTCTGGGGGGCTGTACATGGAAAATCCGTCCCGCGGTTTAATGCAAAGGAATTCCTCCTCTCCCCCTTTGTATAAATCGGACAATATCCTTGCCAAAGCAGTGGCGGAGTCTGGACCCTTACGGCCACAGCGGGTGGCGTCGTCTTCCCCATTGAAGTTCCACATGGGCTTCCCCTGATATTGAAGCGGTTGCACTCCCCGCATTATGCATATTGCCATGACCTCGACTATCGCCAGTCCGAATTTGGCCAGTAATTTTATCCTGCTTATCAGGAAGTGTATTCCCCTCGTATCCTCTTCTTGAGGGCCCCGGGGGCGCCAGCTTAGGCGTGCCCTCGGCGGGGCGTTACTGAACTTGGGGAGACCTGTCCGGACTGGATCCAGAAGGGGAACATCATCAATGTAAAACCACTCTGAAGGCCAGTTTTCTGGTGCCTTCTTAGGAGTGCCGGACAGGTATCCAGTCTCGGCAATGCGCCATACTTCGGCCCCGCCCACTTGACATAGGGATTCTCCCTGGGTGCGGGGGACAAGGCAGAACAGCTTCCTCCATAATCTGAACTGAGGATCGCAGCCTAAAAACAGCTCGCAAAGGGCGACGTACCCCGCTATACGCAGGATGGAGGCAGGGGTAAGGTTGTGCAACTGGAGGCCGTAGAACTCCAGGAGCCCGCGAAGAAACGGATGGATGGGAAACCCGACGCCCCTTAGCAGATGCGGGATGAGGCATATACGCTCCTCTGGAGATGGATTTGGAGATCCCTCCGCTTGTTCGCCCCGTCATAAGTGGCTATTCCAGCTCGGACAGGGACCATGAACGCCGGTGGGAGAAACCCTTGGGTTTGTAACTCTATCAAACAACTATGAAGAACTGAACTCTCTCCCCAATCCCCCGACTTGGAATAAGGAGGGCCTGCAGAAGAGCTGCGACGGCCGGCCATGATGGAATGGTTTTTCGCAGAGCGCTCTGTTGGATGCTAGCTCAGGGAGGGAGAGTGAGGTTTGGATCCGAGAATCCCGTCCCTTCAAATAGACGGTCAGCCCGGAGGATTGAGGGTGGCAAATGCAAAAATGCCTCGGCTCCTCGCATTCGCTCGACACATGGAGATGGTTATTATTGAGACACTGAAGCCGAGGAGTACAACATTGATGGGAAGCCGGACACTATTTGTCATAACAGATACTTTGGAGTATTCGGAGATGGAACCCGCCTTGCAATGCCAAAGACAAGACTGTGCATCGGACTCATCGTCATGGAAGCCTGGTTCAGGGGCTATTGAGGGAGTCCTGGATTAGGGGGTATCCAGACAGCCGGACTATATACATCGTCCGGACTATTGAAGCGTGAAGATACAAGACTCAAGACTTCGGCCCGTGTCCGGATGGGACTCTCCTTTGCGTGGAAGACAAACTTGGCGATCTGGATATTGTGTTTCCTTCCTTGTAACCGACTCCATGTAAACCCTAGCCCTCTCCGATGTCTATATAAACCGGAGAGGTTGGTCCTTAGAAGGCCAATCACAATTACAATCATAACATCATAGGCTAGCTCTTAGGGTTTAGCCTCTACGATCTCGTGGTAGATCTACTCTTGTACTACCCATATCTTCAATATTAATCAAGTAGGAAGTAGGGTTTTACCTCCATCGAGAGGGCCTGAACCTGGGTAAACATTGTGTCCCTTGCTTCCTGTTACCATCAGCCTAGACGCACAGATCGGGACCCCTACCCGAGATCTACCGGTTTTGACACCGACACTTATGAAAGGAGAAGGGGTTTCTTCAGAAGAATGGACCTTACAAGGTTGACTATCAGCTGGTAGGTAGCATCAGGAAAGGTGGCGGAAAGTAACTCTCGAATTGAAACTTAAGAAAGCCATCGAGATCAAAATAAGAAGGCACAATAAGAAGTGTCAAGTAGATAGACAATTGTTCGATGCCTTAAACAGAGTGTGAAAGGGGTTTAGAGCAACGGGAATAAGTATTATGTCTGATACAAGAATTGATCACTAGGAAGGTGGCTCACGAATTACATATGAAACGAAGCGCAACGGATAACGTTGAAACAGGGATGTACATGAGAGTCAGGTTTGGATCCTGTGGAACTGTGGGTTATGGGGCCACCATGCGGGTTAAAAGTAGAAAGGGCGTTGTCATCTTGCACGATGATGATAGCAAGGCATGGCAGAGAAGAGACTGTTCGTTATGTCGGCAACAACATTGGTACCAAGGGCGAGGGAGGAAGAGAACCATTTTCCTGCTCATTGAATTAGGTAGACCAATAGGCAAAGTTCTCGTCCATCGACGGTCACTGAAATTCCATCAACCAACGCAATAGGGTCTTACTGACACGGTTGTACACCAAGGTGTTTACATAAGCAGGAGAATATTACTACTTAGATCATATATATCACAAGAAAGGTTAAACAAATCAATGGAAAGGAAAATGTGATCATCAGACTAAATAGAACAATGGAAAGGAAAATGTGTTCAAACACTTATTTTAGGGGTTATATCCTTCCCAAGGATAAGCAGAGCATGATATCCCTGACAGGATAGAAAGTAGAAAACCATTTAGGTAATGGGAGAGGAATTTCATGACATTACCCATACAACGGTGTTAGGATAATTGATAAAGAAAATTTAGCATTCTGCTTCAAATGTTCTTATTGAAGATCGGAGTACCACAGACATGCTTCGAGATATCATTAATATGGTCTTCAAGCAAGGTCGGACTTTGGATACACGAAGGATCCATCAGGAACAACTTGTAGAATAAGTCTTACAATTTCCTAATGGAAGAATGGCTAACCTTGCGAAAAAGGAAACTATAACAATAGGTCCTCCGGCCAGGTGTGCTAGGCATGACATCACCTTACTAGGTCATATAAGGACCAATGTTATAACTCTTTGAAATATGTTCCAACCATCATATCTGGCCAAGATTCAGATCTGATTGGTGTCAGGATACCTCAGACTCAGGATGCCTGAGAAGAAAAGGTGCAATACAAATTAACGAGATGACATTGTAAGATTCCCGGGAAATGAACTACGGAAGCGAGTTCTGAAACAATAGTTCATCATTAAGCCAAGGAGAGGATGAGGAGGTGGCTGATGGACTCAGCGACAATTCATCGAGATTTCCAAAAGATGGATTTCCACAATTATGTGGACAAGGAGATAACATTTGTCAGATCAAATGATATAATGATGTATGCTCAAGGAAAACATACACAATTTAAACATTGATTGAAAGGTGCACCCGAAATATGGGCTTAGGTAGCATGATCAATTTTAGAATGGCGATTCATTAACCAGCACACTAAGTTGGAATTGTTGTCCATTAACTCAGAAGCAATAGGGTTGCTATAAATTTTAAATTCTCACAACAGAGTTCACTTATTGGTATTCTAGTTGGAACATGGGGACCAAGAAAAGAATGGTGATGATGAGAAGCAGCACTTTTCCAAGAATTCTTAAGAGGTGGAGCAATCCTCATGACCTCCGTGATATTAAAGATGGGAATACTACAAGGTAGAACGTAACATAAATCAGATAGCAAGGCACTCAGGTTACAACACTAAACATGAACAAGTTTGTGTTGGAGGGAAGGAAATAAGATTGCCGATGATAACACAAATCATCGAGGGGGCAAGGATGGTATTTCTCATCATGAATTCGATTGATATCTAGGAAGAAGTCAAAATGTTGATGATGATCACGACACATTTTATCGAGAGGCTCCATGAAGAAGCAATTGAACAGCAACTGCATCAAGTAAAAGGACTGATGCAGCGAAAGATTATTGCATCCACGGATACGTCACCAACTCGGAATCAAGCTTGCTATTCGAGGTGGAACGATAAGACGAGGCATTCGACGTATGCTTAGCTCATTGTCGAAAGTTATGCTCTGGGAGTAATGGACCAGGTAGCATAGTTAAAATCATCATGATAGTGATATAGTCAATCAGGCTAGGGAATGACTTGAAGGATTAATAAACGGGTAAGCAATGAAAATTACTTAGAGTTACTAAATCAGCATGCAGAATTGATTCACTTATAGGTGTACTCAAGTGACTAATAACTTAAAACCCCGGGGAAATCTGAAATCAGTGAGAAGTAAAACTAGATGTAGACTCATAGGAAGCGACACAGTTCTTTTATATTCTCGATATACCTGAGTGTAATACTCGATGATAGATCAAAGTAAAGGTTGGACTGGGGTATTGATCCGCATAAGACAAATGCTTAAACTTGCCCGAGAAATGGGATCAAAGAAGAACAATATGGTCGGAACCATAGCTGCAAGGGATCCAATTTAATGACACCGAAAGAATTACCCAAATGATTAAATATTTTGCAAGAAGCTTCGATGATAAGTTGCACATCGGGTCCATGGGCATGAACACAAAGTTCAAGGTCGACTCCCACTTCTTTAATGCATAACCTTTCATTCACTTCTCGTCTTCAAAGAAGTTGTAGTGTTGAAATTTTATCTGGCGAAGCACCAGAAGAGTATGACTCGTGGAAAACTTTCGGGTTCACACGGTTTAGAGAAGGCATAGGTTCAACCCATAGGGGCTTCTTAGAAACATGCATGTACCACAAGTTTCAAGAGTAAATATCACCAGCTCAAAAGCAGAGCATGGTTGGCCAATCAGAGAATAGGATTTACCAATGGCATTATATACCAGAGAAAGAACTACTCGAGGTTTAGTATACGAAGGACACTGTCAGATGATAATTTAACAAAGGATCTAACGGTCTATAACGGAGCTGTTGTGAGCATCGACACACAATCAGTGGAATAAACAATGCAAGGGCATTGGATTATAGAAACATCTGACTAATACAAAGCTCAAATGCAAGGGAATTATGATTTCCAAATCAAGGGATCACAAGCAAATGCTTGATTGAGGATGGATAAGTTAAGTAGGCTTAGGGATACAATCAATGACAATTTGATTAGTCGAGATCCAGCCCATGTTTAAAATGACGTCTGAGCTAGAAGGATGAATTCAAGGATCTAATTGAGGATTGCAAGCATTCGCAACATATTGAATCAAGGAACTCGAAATGATAAAGACAAAGGATGCTAATGAATATTGCTTGCCATATGGAACGCAACCATAATACAAGCAGACAAGTATTTGTAGAGCAATAGCAGGCAGAGGATTACCGAAAGATCATATAGTATCTCAATGTATCTTGCGAATTATATGAACAATGGGGGAATAACGGATACTCGGTAAGTGCGAGGAATTATCTGTAGGGGGTATTTGTGTGGCAGAGAACTGCAAGGTAGTAAGCTCAAAGGATTCTGGGAACAACGGAGAGCAGTTCGGCGCATCTTGTAATAACAAGATCAATGGGATTGAATGTAAGAATGGCAAGTGTATGCGGGTATCCATAGAGGTTTATCAACGGAAGGGAATTGCAAAAGCGATGGCACAAAGTCTCGACAGAACATCAAAGAGTATCTTCAGAATCCTTCGGTGCACCAAGCAATCATCTGGAGTGAAGGGCTCTCTGGGAGGAAGTAATTATAAGAACCTAGTGTTTAGAGTTAGCAAAATTATTTAACCCAAATAGAAGAGAGATCACAGTCCCATAGTATAGGTCGAGGAATAAAAGTTCATAATACCACCCAATGGAGACGTGGGCCCGTAATACACACAACCATGTTAGTAAAAGTTTTGTAGTGACTAGAATCGACTTCGGCCAAGGAGTTTGGAAGGCGGATTCCTATAGGAAGTCGGCTCTGATACCAAGTTGTGACGCCCCTGATTCAATCATACATTAATCATACACACAAACGTGTACGATCAAGATTAGGGACTCATGGGAAGATATCACAACAGAACTCTAAAAGTAAAATAAGTCATACAAGCATCATATTACAAGCTAGGGGCCTCGAGGGCTCGAATACAAGTGCTCGAACATACACAAGTCAGCGGAAGCAACAATATCTGAGTACAGACATAAGTTAAACAAGTTGCCATAAGATGGCTAGCACAACTGGGATACAGATCGAAAGAGACGCAGGCCTCCTGCCTGGGATCCTCCTAAACTACTCCTGGTCGTTGGCGGCCTGAACGTAGAAGTAGGCACCCTCGGTGTAGTAGGGGTCATCATCGACGGTGGCGTCTGGCTCCTGGGCTCCAACACCTGGTTGCGACATCCGAGAAGAAAGGAAAGGGGGAAAGAGGGAGCAAAGCAACCGTGAGTACTCATCCGAAGTACTCGCAAGCAAGGATCTACACTACATATGCATGGGTATCTGTGTAAAGGGGCAATATCGGTGGACTGAACTGCAGAATGCCAGAATAAGAGGGGGATATCTATGCTTCTGGCAGCCTTCATCTTGCAGCATGTAGAAGAGAGTAGATGGTAAGTTCACCAAGTATCATCGCATAGCATAATCCTACCCGACGATCCTCTCCTCGTTGCCGTGTGAGAGAGCGATCACCGGGTTGTATCTGGCACTTGGAAGGGTGTGTTTTATTAAGTATACGGTTCTAGTTGTCATAAGGTCGAAGTACAACTCTGGGTCGTCCTGTTACCGTGGACACGCTATTCCAATAGATCAACTTTCCTGCATGGGTGCACCACATTACCCGACATGCTCGATGCCTCTGGTGGGCACACTTTCCTGGGTCATGTCCGGCCTTGGGAGATCAACACGTCGCAGCCCTACCTAGGCCTAATAGAGAGGTCAGCACGCCAGTCTAAATCCAATACGCAAGGGGCCTGGGCCCATCGCCCATTGCACACCTGCATGTTGCATGCGCGGCCGGTGAGCTGGCCTAGCAACCTCCATTACAAAGGAAGTTGCGTTACGCGGTCCAACCCGGCGTGCATCGCATAGTCGTTGATGTCTAGGAGGCTTCAGCTGATACCACGATGCCGGTTGCCCATATCTTGTCCCACGTGGTGGTTAGTGCGTATAAGGTCAACGACCCAACTGAGACCAAATACAAAGATCTCATTAAGCGTGTTATTTTGAAGTAACCACGGACGCCGACCAGGACCAGGCCCACCTGTCTCCTAGGTGGTCACAACCTGCCATGTTGCCCCGCCTCAAAATAGCACTTGGGGGCCGTCGGGAACCTAGGCCCACCACTACCTGGATGGAGCCACTTGTCCTTTCAGCCCCCATATACGAATCACTTGCAGGTACTCTACTAGCCGACCCGACTTTAGTCACCATCTATATAGCATGTATGTATGATATGTATAGTATATATCCGTGATCACCTCCCGAGTGATCATGGCCCGACAGTATAGCATGGCAGACGGACAAGAATGTAGGGCCACTGATGAAGTACTAGCAACCTATACTAAGCATGTAGGATTATAGGTAAAGGTATCAACAATTATAGCAACAATAACAGGCTATGCAGCAGAATTGGATTAACCGAAAGCAGTAACATGCTACACTACTCTAATGCAAGTAGTAGGGAGAAGGAATAGGTGATATCGGGTGATCAAGGGGGGGGGGCTTGCCTGAAAGCTCTGATGCACAAGAAGAAGGGTCGTCGTTGACGTAGTCGTACCCAGTTGCATCAACGCCAGTCTCGGGGTCTACCGAAGAAGAAGAGGGGGCAAGAAACAGTAAATATGGAGCAAACAAAGCATCACAAAATATAGCAAGGTGGTATGCGGTGCCAAGGGTGATCTAACGCAGGGATAGGTGATACCGGCGAAGGGGGAAAACATCCGGGAAAGTATTCCCAGTGTTTGGCATTTTCAGACAAATGAAACAGAGGGGGATGGTTGCATGTTCGCTATGATAGAGACCTGTGGTGAACGAACGGACTTTGTATTCGGATTTGTCTCGTCGTTCTGAGCAACTTTGATGTATAAAGTTTTTCCATCCGAGTTACAGATGAATTTCTACGAATTTTCGAAGATTTAATTAAACAGCTATTTGGAATTCCTGAAAATTGGCCAAGTCCGAGAATTGTTCAGTTTTTACACTTCACTTAATTGTTTTCCAAAGGCTATAACTATTGTTCTGCTCATCCTATATATTAGTGTCGTATATCAATATTGACTACCTACCTGTGATCTACAAGATGGTATCAATTGCATCACTATTAGAGTTCATTTGCTTGATCAAAACTTTGCTTGAAAAGTGACACTTGTTAATTCCAGAAACAGTTAAAATATATGAACATTGGATTTTGTGATTTTCACAGGATTTAATCCATGCCTTATTTGAATTTGGTCCAATGGGGTAACTTGGAGCTTGTCAAGTGTACTACCTGACCATATTTTTCTTAGTCCTGTTAACAATTATTTAGTTGCTGTTTAGAAGCTGTACAAAGGGCTAGCCAGTGCAATATTCATAAAGCTAGCCATAGCTACAATACTATTAGTATTAATAAAGGGGTAGCGGTGGCGGGTAGATGAAGTGGAAGAGCAGGGAGCAGGAACAGCGCTCGGGGCGGGAACGGGCGGCGAGAAGCAGCAGCGGGTGGGGCTGCCGGTACGTGGGAGCATGCAGGTAGGAGAAAGCGGGCACAACGAGGCCGGTAGGCCGTGGCGGCCAGCTGCAGGAGGAGCGGGCATCACGGGGCCGCAGCGGCGGCAGTCAAGCAGGAGCCGCGTCGTCAGTGGGTAGCGCGGGCGCGCAGTCGGCTGTGCGAGGGCAGGCAGTAGCTCAATAGAGCAAGTAGCGGGAGGAGTTCTAGTAGAAGCAGCGGGTAGCTGCAGCGGCGACAACAGGTAAATGGAGCAGAAGCATGCAGCCGCAGGGAGAAGCGGCAGCAGCAAGAGAAGCCACAGGCAGCGCACCGGAGGGCGGCGACGGCAGCGGCATGACGAGCAGCGTCAACGAGTGGTAACGCGAGGCTAGGCGAACGGGGCGGCCAGAGCAGCAGCAGGACGCGGCGGCCGTTGGCGCCATCCGGCGAGCGTGGCCGTAGGCGCGAGCGGCGCAAGCGTGGACGGCATGGGTGCGCGGCAGTGAGGCCAGGGTGCGGCGCATGCGCGAGCAGGCAACGTAGGGATGCGGCGAGGGGCGCACGGTGAGGGAGCCGAGCTCCCGTCCATGGCGGCCGATGCATAAGGCAACACGGCGATGCTACGATGATGAACCCGATGGGGAAAATGGGGGGCGGGAAGGAAAGAGGAGCTCACAGGAGCCCCGTAGAGGTGCACAGTGGACTCGGGGAGGGCTCGATGGCGGCGGCTTCCGGTGACGGTGACGGCGATGCAGAGGAGGAAAATGATTTGATCCCGACATGTTGATGGCTCCTAGGTCGCATTTGTTGGCGTAGAGGGCGTACTCGAGCACTGCGGAGCGGCTGGACACAACGGCTAGGCGTGAGGACGACAGTGGCTATGCGTACAACGGATCCATGTCGACGGGGGCATTCGGTCATGTGCGGGAAGGTGGATCTGGGGCAAGACAGGGAGAGTGGGGCATCTAGGGTTGTCGGGGGCGTCGTGGACGGTCTTAATCAGCGAGAGGAGTCGGCGGATGGCCGGCGTGTAGCTGATCCGAGGCACGGACATCGCACAGGCGTCCACCAAGCCTCCTGTGAACAGGAGGTTGAAGGAGGGAGGTGAGTTGGACTGGGCCTGCTCATTTTGCTAGATGGGCCAAGTGCCCAGTAGATTAGGTATTATGTTTTCACTTCTTTTGGGTTATTGTTTTTCTTTTTTATCTATTGTTTTGTATTTAGTTTAGTTACTAAATGGTTTTAGTTAAAGTTGAAACTCCTCGCATAATTACCACCTAATATTTTGGGTGTCGTCCAAAAAATTTGGGGTTATTTGGAAATGTTTGAAATTAAGTTCATATTTTAATGGGCATAATAAGGGATGCTTGTTCACTTTGATTATTTCTAGGGGAAATTTAAAAATCCATTCAATGTTAGTTCCTACATGGTAATTACTTAGAGAATATTTGCAAGCCATCAAACATTTTTATTTAATAGTTTGAAGAAATAAGAATTTGACTTGTTACTTGAAATTTGAATTTGACTCCGATTTCCCCAAGTGGCAAATTGGCTTAATAAAACATGATGACATGGTACATTAGGTTGGGGTTATAGTAGCTTAATTATTTGGGCGTTACACCCCGTGCATGGAGGCCTACTGGGGGTTTTATAGGCCAACCTCCAGGGTTACAATGGTAAAGTTACATGGTCGTGGGGCCGGGTTGTCAGTGACTTGGAGCTGGCAGCGAGGCGCCGGGTCCGTGGGTGGGGGTCTCGCCGGGTCCGTCGGGTGCGGGCCGCACCAGGCTCGCCAGGCGCGGGTATGGCCGACTGCTGGGTACTGTAGGCACACCGTGTTGGTCGTCAGGGGACGACCGCGTCATCTTGCTACAGGGTCGCACCTCCGGGGCGCTGCCCGCCCAGGCGGGGGCTTGGTCGGCGCAGCAGCCGCGCCCGTCGGCGCCGATGTAAAGGGGAGTGCACTGTGGCCATGCCTGTTTGTCGGTGAAGGTTTGACTTGCAGGGACCGGCTGGCATGCGGCAGCCGGCTGGTGACGGGTTGCTAGGGCCTGGCCGGGTCGAGCTGGGAAGTCGACCAGGTGCAAGTCGGACTGAGGGGCGTTGCCATCCCTGATGTTTTCAAAAGGGATCTGGGTTTTGTTGCCTGCCCGGGGTCCATCCCCCCGACACTCCCCAAAGTTGTGAAGGCTCGCCGGCTTCAAGCAGGGGGCCTTCGCACTTTCACCCCCTGAGAAGGCGGCTGATGTTGGTGAAGCTTACGACCATCGGGTCCGGCAACAACCCCCGTGTGCCGTCTTCCGGATGCCGGATCGTGGCATCCAGGCATGGGCGGGAAACCATGGAGTCTACCGAATCTTGAAGGAGAAGGGACGCGCCTCCCACGGCCCGTCGTGGGAGCCACATGGCAAACAATAGCCAGAGAGGCCCTCCCAGGCCACGTGCGCGACGAGATGTAATAGCGGGCTGGGGCCCGCCACGCCTCGCCCTCAGCCCCCTCGTGGGGATTATGTGGCTGCCCCAGAAGGTTGCACTTCTCGATGCAGTTAATTCGTGGGGGAATCATGCCCACACAATGCGGCACAATGGAAAAGCGGGCGGAACCGATCCCACTTCCCCACATTCGGTTGCGGTTATAAAATCGGAGGAAGGGGCGGTGGAAATATTCACGCACGCACCCCTCGCCTCATCCTTCTTCTCTCCATCCTTCTCCCACTACTAAGAGAAAGCCTACTAGTAGCGCTTGATATACCTATAGCAGTAGCGCTGGGTCCAGCACTACTACTAAGTTGTAGCAGTAGCGCTGGTTAGAGTAGCGCTACTGCTAAGTATGGTTAGTAGTGGCGCTGCACTAACCAGCACTAATGCTAACTATCTGTAGCGTTGTAGAAAGGCAAGCGTTGCTGCTAATCCAGCGCTGCTGCTAGATGCCTTCCAACGCTGCTGCTAGTACTCTTGCTTTCATAGATTCATACCCCCTTTACATATTTGTGATGTATTTGTACAGGCTCTATACAGTTCGTTTCATCAGATTACAATAAACATACACTATTCTCATCATATCATACACATACAGTAGTCTCATCATACCATCATCCTCATCATCACCATTCAAGCCAAATATCATCACATCTCAAAAATAGCGATACACAAGTCATGCCATGTCTTGAATAAGTGCAACTGCATCTTCATTGCACACACACACACACACAATTTTCTTCATCTCTATCTAAACCATGATGTAGAAGAGAAGAGCGATCAGCATGTGCTAGACCGCGACTATGTAGTACTTGAGGCACCGTCAGTTCCGCCCCCGCTCTTGCCGGAGCATCCACCTCAAGCAACTACTTTCTGCTTTGGCTCTGCTGTCTAACCCTCCGTGGCTAGCACCCGGGTACTTGTCCACATGGGCCTGAGCATCTGGCTAGTGGTTGTAGACTCCTAGAACCCTCCCAACGAACACGACATAGTAGTCCTTCGCCATCTCTGATCTATGTACCAGCATCGTCAGTTGATGAATTGAACAATAATATGCAACATAATGTAC
Source organism: Triticum dicoccoides (assembly GCF_002162155.2). NCBI lineage: Eukaryota > Viridiplantae > Streptophyta > Magnoliopsida > Poales > Poaceae > Triticum > Triticum dicoccoides. The sequence continues at coordinate 226,251,432 of NC_041381.1, read as the reverse complement.
TTAAGAAAACAAAGATGCATAATTAGCAAGATACAAGCAACCTATAGTGAACATAAATGACAAAGTTCCTCATACCCAAACTAATTAACTAGAGCGATCTACGTTAGTTCAGGACCACAGTTTAATTACATCATATAGTTTCGCCGTGCATAAATTCAAAGTTTTGCGATAGAAAGATAGTAGTCACACATTGTCATCTACAATCAGTCCTCCATGTCGGCAGTCCAATCTTCATAGTGAGGGAGGAAGCACTCGAGCTTCTTAAAAGGCTTCAGATCCAGACACTGAGCGAGTAGCAGTACTCGGACATCATCCCACGTGATTGGCCCATGGTAGAACATCCCTGTTAGTTCGAGGACCTGCTTCATGATCACTTGGGAAAGTTCACACTCTACGTGATAAAACTCAGCTAGGATTCAATGATCTGGTGTCTTTCCTATGCTTGTGGCCCATTTGAAAATCTCGGGATTGTTGGTATTAGTTGACATGCGAAGGCGTTGATTATCCCTTCCGTACTCGAGAAGGTGATGCATGAGGTAGAATCCATCAGCCTTACTGGTGTGCGATTGCTGGATGCAATAGAAGTCGGTCTTTTGGCTAAAAACCAGCCCGTTCTTCTTGTACTTTTTCACCTTGATATATCCACCAGACAAGCTGAAGGTTAACAAGGCACTATCAAGAACACTCTTTATGTGCTTGTAATCCTTTTTCTTGATGTTCTTCGATGAGTCCAAGTACATAGCATGGGAATATTCTGGGTACAGAACGATGAGGACGCCTCCCCCACTGCGCAAATTAAGTACACCTTAAATTAGCCTCGGTGCTTGCAAATGAATGATTAGCACTTACGAAAGGATATGCGTGGATGACTTACGTGGGATGATAAGGCAGGAGAATCACTTCCTTGTCCTTATTAGCAATCATGAAGTCACTGATGTACTTGCTCGCATACTCATTGGTGAACGTCACAATCGCCTTGTCATTTATCTTTGTCATGGCGTCGTCGTCCCACAGATCTTTAAATTTTCTTTCATCTCGGCCGGGGAACAAGAACCTATTGTGCAACTTCTTTAGGAGCATGTTCTTCATATGTGGTATCTTGTTCAACTTCTCGTTGTTCATGTTGGCAGTTTCCTGAGGATGCATCCTAGTTGATTGCCCCGGCATGAGCGCGCTTCCTCCAACGCCATTGACTCTAACTTCTTGGGGTGCATCTCCGTGACCACAATTTGTTTGATGCCGAGCTCATTTGATCTTCATGACCTCTTCTACTTTGGTGCTTTACCGGCTACGATAGCATCATTTCCAGTCTCGGGGGTGGTGTCGGTGCCGGTGCCACTGCTAGTGCCAGCATCAGTGTCGGGGTTGGTGCCACTGCCGCCACCATGCACCCCTGTCTGGTGTTCGTCCAGGTAGTCAAAACGGTGATTTTCTGCCTCGATGGGGTCTTCTTCGAGGCGGGTAGAACCCCCGACTTCGGCGTGGCTAGACATGTTTCCTATTCAACAATTGTAAATAAAAGATATAATGAAGAGAAAAAAGGGGCCTATGTTTGGTCGGAATGTTGATTCATTCCCCCCAGCAAATCCCGGGCACTCCATATGTTCTAGTTTCTAACACAAGTCATGCCAAAAATCACGGAAATTTTCGGCATGACCTTTGCTAAAAAGTGGACATATGGAGCGCCTGAAATTTGCCGAGATGGAAATGAATCAACATTCCGGCAAAACATAGGCCACTCAGATATTCTTCGACATTCAACCAACAATGCAAAATCATATAACATCAATGACATATATCATTTGCAAAATATATCATTCAAGCAAGTACATAGAGTGAAATGACCTCACTAAACATTACCAATTAGTGGTGTTTTCAAAAACCAAAAACCTTTGCAAAATGACCTCACTAGACATTTGCTATTGTTTTTTATTTATAGTTATTATATATACCTACAAAAATTCCTAAATGCTCTCTCTGCTACTGCCCTAACCAACTAAATTGATATTATATACTCTAAACTAAATTTCCCTAAACAAATTTGTTAAATTTCCTAAACTAAATTGCTCTAAACTAATTTGCTACTATTTCTTTCCTAAATGATCTCTCTCTCCCTCTCTCTCTCTCTACTACTGTTTCCTAATTTGCTACTAAACTAATTTACTAATTTCTACAAAAAATTGCTACTAGTTTTCCCTAAAATAATTTACTAATTTGCTACTATTTTTTTATTTATAGGTATTTTATATACCCTAATTAGCTATTGCTTTAGCTACTGCCCTAAACAAATTTTCCCTAGCTAAATTTGCTAAAAACATCTGCCCTAGCTATATTTGCTACTGCCCTAATTAGCTATTTTTTATAATTTTTTGCTACTGTTTTTTATAGCTAATTTATATACCTACAAAAACTAAATTGCCCTAGGGTTCATATACTTCATCTAAATTTCCCTAGGGCTATGGTCAATTTTTTTGCCTAGGGTTCATCTAGAGAGAGAGAGAGAGAGAGAGAGAGAGAGAGAGAGAGGAGGGCATGGGAGAGGAGAGGGAGAGGCTTATGGAGTGGCGGCGAGGTCAATGGCGGGGGAGATGGAGGCGGCGGCGAGGTCGAGGGCAGGGGAGAGGGCGGTGGTGATGACAAGGTCGAGGGCAGGGGAGAGGGGGCCCGTGCGACGACGGTGAGATCGAGGGAGGGCTCCAGCGACGAGGTCAATGGTGGTCGACGATGGGCAGGGGCGACGGTGGGCAGGGTCAATGGTGGCGAGGACGGGCAGGGCGACGGCGGCAACAGAGAGTGGGGGGAGAGATGTGGGAGAGAGAGAGAGAGGGGGGAAAAGGACTTTGGTGAAAATTTAAGCGCCCGCGCGGGGGTTAACTAAAACTAGTAGTAGCGCTGGACCAGGACCCAACGCTATAGCTAACTTAGCTATAGCACTGGGTCCTAGTCCAGCACTACTGCTAATTGTTCCAATTTTTGTTTTTTTAATTCTGAAATACACATAGCAGTAGCATTTGTTTACGGACCAGTGCTGGTTGTAAACCAGCGCTACTACTATTATTCTTTTCTTTTTATCATTTTCCTTTTCTAGTTTTTAGTTTTCTTTTCTTTTATTATTTTCCTTTCCTTTTCTATTTACTTTTCTTTTTCTTTTGTATTGCTTTCTCCCTTTTGTTTTTGATTTTGTTTTTTCTGTTTTCCTTGCACGTAGTCGATGAGAACGTCTCCCTCCCACACTGCGCGAATATCATGGGAACCATGCATGTGGTGGTAATTGAAGGGGATACGGTGTATACATCATTTGACCGATAACAGTTACTTAAGTGCGTACACAAAATAGATACATATATATATAAATGATGGTTTCTCAGCTGCGTCGACGACGTTTCACATTGAGCTTCTTCCCTTTCTTGTTCGTTGCCGAATAATTGAGCCCCTCCTTGTGAATTTTTCGGAACCATGGAGTATGATCTTTCTTAGGTAATGTAGTATTGATTCTTCTTTTCATGTATGCTTCATTGTCATCTTCCCTCATTGGGTTGCTGTATTGGTCATAGTCTTCCTCGTTGGCAACTCCAACCATTCTGACGATGCTCCTTTTGCCTATCCTCATGACAACACGGCTGGGATTGGCCGGGTCAGTTATGAAGAAGCATTGTGTCACGTGCTTAGCGTGTACCCATGGCTCATTTTTGGCGATAATGTTAACATTCATGGGAGTGCTTTTCGCGTTGGGTATACACATGGTAGTGAAATACTTGTTTTCTCTTACGACGACCTTAGCCCATCTGACACGGAACATCGTCGCATCGTGCATTCCAGCATACTCAAGCTCTCAGATCTTTTCAAGCCTTTGGTACAATCCTACATTTGTGTCATTGGCGTCGGTCACGCATTCAATTCTCACCCCAGAGTTCTGGTAATCACTGTCCATGTCTTTGGCCTCCGTGTAGAACATGTACCCGTTGATATCTTATGACTGATAGGTCGCGTGTTTGGGAGCGGGGCCATGTGCTAAGGCATGTATGAGCAATCCGTCCGAACTGGCCTCTTCCGGGGGATTTTCAAGAACTTTCTCTTTGAACCAATGCAAGAAAGTGGCGTTGTGCTCTACAGTAACTTCATCGTCCGTCTTGAGCATCCCCTTATCACGGTACTTCTTTGCGATGCTTTCTTTGTGCTGTGCCATGATACGTCTCCAACGTATCTATAATTTTTGATTGTTCCATGCTATTATATTACCCGTTTTGGATGTTTATGGGCTTTACTATACACTTTTATATCATTTTTGGGACTAACCTACTAACCGGAGGCCCGGCCCGAATTGCTGTTTTTTTGCCTATTTCAGTGTTTCAAAGAAAAGGAATATCAAACAGAGTCCAAATGGAATGAAACCTTCGGGCGATCTTTTTGGAACAAATGCAATTCAGTGGACTTGGAGTGGAAGTCAAGCAACAGACGAGGCAACCACGCGGGTGCCCGGCGCGCCCCTTGGGGGTGGGCGCGCCCCCCACCCTCATGGGCCCCTCGAGCATCCACCGACCTACTTCTTCCTCCTATATATACCCACGTACCCCGAAAACATCCAGGAGCACCACGAAAACCTAATTCCACCACCGCAACCTTCTGTATCCGCGAGATCCCATCTTGGAGCCTTCGCCCGCGCTCCGCTGGAGGGGGAATCAACCATGGAGGGCCTCTACATCATCTCCAAGGCCTCTCCGATGAGTTGTGAGTAGTTTTCCATAGACCTTCGGGTCCAATTTATTTGCTAGATGTCTTCTTCTCTCTCTTTGAATCTCAATACAAAGTTCTCCTTGATCTTCTTGGAGATTTATTTGATGTAACTCTTTTTGCGGTGTGTTTGTCGAGATCCGATGAATTGTGGGTTAGCTTTGAATTAAGTTATCTTTGCAAGTCTCTTTGAATTATCAGTTTGGTTTGGCCTACTAGATTGATCTTCCTTGCAATGGGAGAAGTGCTTAGCTTTGGGTTCAATCTTGCGGTGTCCTTTCCCAGTGATAGCAGGGGCAGCTAGGAACGTATTGTATTGTTGCCATCGAGGATAAAAAGATGGGGTTTATATCATATTGCATGAGCTTATCCCTCTACATCATATCATCTTTCTTAATGCGTTACTCTATTCTTCATGAACTTAATACTCTAGATGCAGGCAGGAGTCGGTCGATGTGTGGAGTAATAGTAGTAGATGCAGAATCGTTTCGGTCTACTTGTCATGGATGTGATGCCTATATACATGATCATGCCTAGATAATCTCATGACTATGCGCTTTTCTATCAATTGCTCGCTAGTAATTTGTTCACCCATCGTAATACTTATGCTATCTTGGGAGAAGCCACTAGTGAAACCTATGGCCCCCGGGTCTATCTTTTATCATATAAGTTTACCATCTACTTTTATTTGCATCTTTTATTTTCCAATCTATATCATAAAAAAACCAAAAATATTTATCTTATCATATTATCTCTATCAGATCTCACTTTCGCAAGTGGCCGTGAAGGGATTGACAACCCCTTTATTGCGTTGGTTGCGAGGTTCTTGTTTGTTTGTGTAGGTGCGTGGGACTTTTGAGGATCCTCCTACTGGATTGATACCTTGGTTCTCCAAAACTGAGGGAAATACTTACGCTACTTTGCTGCATCACCCTTTCCTCTTCAAGGAAAACCAACGCAAGCTCAAGATATAGCAAGAAGGATTTCTGGCGCCATTGCCGGGGAGGTCTTCGCTCAAGTCAAGACATACTAAGTACCCATCACAAACTCATCTCCCTCGCATTACATATTTGCCATTTGCCTCTCGTTTTCCTCTCCCCTAGTTCACCCTTGCCATTTTATTCGCCCTCTCTTTCCCGTTCGTCTCCTCTCTCTTTCGCTTGCCTTTTTGTTTGCTTGTGTGTTGGATTGCTTGTTGCAATGGCGCAAGATAATACCAAATTGTGTGACTTTTCCAATACCAATAATAATGATTTCCTTAGCACTCTGATTGCTCCTCTTAATGATGCTGAGTCTTATGAATCAATGCTGCTTTGTTGAATCTTGTTATGAAAGATCAATTCTCCGGCCTTCCTAGTGAAGATGCCGCTACGCATCTAAACAACCTTGTTGATTTGTGTGAGATGCAAAAGAAGAAAGATACAGATAATGATATTGTTAAATTGAAGTTATTTCCGTTTTCACTTAGAGATCATGCTAAAATTTGGTTTTCATCTTTGCCTAAGAATAGTATTGATTCATGGAATAAGTGCAAAGATGCTTTTATCTCTAAGTATTTTCCACCCGCTAAGATCATCTCTCTTAGGAACGATATTATGAATTTTAAACAACTTGATCATGAGCATGTTTCCCAATCTTGGGAAAGAATGAAACTAATGATTCGCAATTTCCCTACTCATGGTTTGAATTTATGGATGATCAAACAATTTTTTTATGCCGGATTGAATGTTGCTTCTAGAAATCTTTTAGATTCGGCCGCGGGAGGCACTTTTATGGAAATCACCTTAGGAGAAGCTACTAAACTCCTTGATAACATTATGGCTAATTATTCTCAATGGCACACCAAAAGATCTACTAGTAAAAAAGTGCATGCCATAGAAGAAATTAATGTTTTGAGTGGAAAGATGGATGAACTTATGAAATTGTTTGCTACTAAGAGTGCTCCTATTGATCCTAATGATATGCCTTTGTCTACTTTGATTGAGAATAATAATGAATCCATGGATGTGAATTTTGTTGGTAGGAATAATTTTGGTAACAATGCTTATAGAGGAAGTATTAATCCTAGACCGTTCCCTAGTAATTCCTCTAATAATTATGGAAATTCCTACAATAATTCTTATGGAAATTTTAATAAGATGCCCTCTGATTTTGAGAATAGTGTTAAAGAATTTATGATCTCTCAAAAGAATTTTAATGCTTTGCTTGAAGAAAAATTGCTTAAAGTTGATGACTTGGCTAGGAACGTTGATAGGCTTTCGCTTGATGTTGATTCTTTGAAACTTAGATCTACTCCTCCTAAGCATGATATCAATGAGTCTCTCAAAGCCATGAGAATTTCCATTGATGAGTGCAAAGAAAGAACCGCCAGGTTGCGTGCTAAGAAAGATTGCTTTGTAAAAGCGTGTTCTTCTAGCTTCCATGAAAATAATGATGAAGATCTAAAAGTATTGATGTGTCCCCTATTAAATCCTTGTTTTGCAATATGAATCTTAATAATGATGGGACTGGAGATGAGTCAACTTTAGTTAAAAGGCGTCCCAATGATTCGGAGTTTTTAGATCTTGATGCTAAATTTGGTAAAAGTGGGATTGAAGAGGTCAAGACTTTAAATAGCATTGAACCCACTATATTGGATTTCAAGGAATTTGATTATGATAATTGTTCATTAATAGATTGTATTTCCTTGTTGCAATCCGTGTTGAATTCTCCTCATGCTTATAGTCAAAATAAAGCTTTTACCAAACATATTGTTGATGCCTTGATGCAATCTTATGAAGAAAAACTTAATTTCCAAGTTTCTATACCTAGAAAACTTTATGATGAGTGGGAACCTACTATAAAGATTAAAATTAAAGATCATGAGTGCTATGCTTTGTGTGATTTGGGTGCTAGTGTTTTCCATGATTCCGAAAACTTTATGTGATATTCTAGGTTTCCATGATTTTGATGATTGCTCTTTAAATTTGCACCTTGCGGATTCCACCATTAAGAAACCTATGGGAAGGATCAATGATGTTCTTATTGTTGCAAATAGGAATTATGTGCCCGTAGATTTTATCGTTCTTGATATAGATTGCAATCTTTCATGTCCTATTATTCTTGGTAGACCTTTCCTTAGAACGATTGGTGCAATTATTGATATGAAGGAAGAGAATATTAGATTCCAATTTCCATTAAGGAAAGGCATGGAAAACTTCCCAAGAAAGAAAGTTAAATTACCTTATGAATCTATCATGCGAGCTACTTATGAATTGAATGCCAAAGATGGCAATACTTAGATCTATCCTCGCTTTTATGCCTAGCGAGGGGCATTAAATGATAGTGCTAGTTGGGAGGCAACCCAATTTTATTTTTGTTTCTTGCTTTTTGCTTCTGTTTAGTAATAAATATTTCATCTAGCTTTTGTTTAGTTGTGTTTTCATGTTTTAATTAGTGTTTGTGCCAAGTAGAACCTATAGGATAACCTACGGTGATAGTTAATTTGATTCTGCTGAAAAACAGAAACTTTTGCACGCACGAAAATAATTTTAGTAACTCACAGAAACGTGATTTTGCGTTGATTCTTTTTGCTGTAGATAAGTAGACAAATTTCCCAGGACTTGATATTTTCGTAGGATTTTTAGAGATCCAGAAGTATTCGAAAGTTACAGATTTGTACAGACTGTTCTATTTTTGACAGATTCTGTTTTTCGTGTGTTGTTTGCTTATTTTGATGCATCTATGGCTAGTAAAATAGTTTATAAACCATAGAGAAGTTGGAATACAGTAGGTTTAACACCAATATAAATAAAGAATGCATTCATTACAGTACCTTATGTGGTGGTTTTTCTTTCTTGCACTAACGGAGCTTATGAGATTTCCTGTTGAGTTTTATGTTGTGAAGTTTTCAAGTTTTGGGTAAAGATTTGATGGACTATCGAACAAGGAGTGGCAAGAGCATAAGCTTGGGGATGCCCATGGCACCCCAAGATATTCAAGGATAACCAAAAGCCTAAGCTTGGGGATGCCCCGGAAGGCATCCCCTCTTTCGTCTTCGTCTATCAGTAACTTTACTTGGAGCTATATTTTTATTCGCCACATGATATGTGTTTTGCTTGGAGCGTCTTGTATGATATTAGTGTTTGCTTTTTAGGGCGTGTTCGGTAGCCCTCTCACTCCACAACTCCTCAGCTCCAGGTCGGAAGCCCGGCCGAACAATCCAAATCCTGGTTATACAAGTGGGAAGCTGGCTATTCGCGTAGTGTAAAATTAGAGGAGCGGTGGAGTTGGAACATCCGAGCTCCTAGAAATCGAAGGAGCGGGAGTTGCTAGAAATTACTTCCGATTGCCACCACCAAGTGAACTTGCGTACTGGTTCACAATGATTTTTCTCTCCCATGACGTGCTTGTTCCCCTCCTCTCCCTCCCCTGCCGCTCGTTCCCCTTATCTTCCTCAACCGCTGCCGACGCGCTCGCGCATGTCCTCCTTCTCTACCGATCTGACGTAGCTCTGCCGCCAGGAGTTTGAGCCTCTTCGGATGATTCCACACCTAGGTCCTTCTCTCTGTCCCGTATCGATGGCTCCGTCCCGGCGGCTGCGTTCCTGGCGGCCCAGTTGAGCGCCGCCTGTGAGAGTGGGCGCGGGGGAGTGGTCTCGCCGCCCGCATTGTGGTGTTTTCTGCGCACGCGCTGGGCTGGGCTGGGCTGGCTCACGCACTGCTCGTAGCTAGGTGTTAGTGCTGCACTCCGATCTCTTCCATTACTGAATGGTAGAGTGTGCTATGTGATAGAATGGATTCGGAGCAAAGTGGGCAACAAAGTACGTGTTGAAGTTTAGGCAAATCGTGGCCTTTATCTCCCTATTTGATAGCAAATTGATAGCTTCAGGAAACACTATGTTCGTCAATGCTGCAGGTTGAAGAAGCATCAAGGTGGGCCAAGAGGTGCGAACATGGGAGGGCTGGGCTGCAGCCAAGCCAAATGGGCTGCCAGCCCAAGCCAGCCTAACCAGCGAGAAGCTAAGGAGCCGAACGATCTGTGAACTCCAGGATTTTTCAGGAGAAGCTGGCTATGGTTTTGGGCTATGGAGTTGAGGATTCTGAGGCTGTGGAGAGCTACCGAACACGCCCTTAGTTTACCACAATCATCCTTGCTGTAGACACCTTTTGGGAGAAACCCACATGATTTGGAATTTATTAGAATACTCTATGTGCTTCACTTATATCTTTTGAGCTAGATAGTTTTGCTCTAGTGCTTCACTTATATCTTTTAGAGCACGGCGGTGGTTTAATTTTTTAGAAGTTTTTGATCTCTCATGCTTCACTTATATTATTTTGAGAGTATTTTAGAACAACATGGTATTTGCTATGGTTATAAAATTGGTCCTAGAATGATGGGCATCCAAGTTGGGTATAATAAAAACTATCATAGGAAGTGAATTGGATGCTATGATCAATTTGATACTTGATAATTGTTTTGAGATATGGAGGTGGTGATATTAGAGTCATGCTAGTTGGGTAATTGTGAATTTAAAGAATGCTTGTGTTGAAGTTGGCAAGTCCCGTAGCATGCACATATGGTAACCGCTGTGTAACAAATTTGAAATATGAGGTGTTCTTAGATTGTCATCCTTATGAGTGGCGGTCGGGGACGAGCGATGGTTTTTTCCTACCAATTTATACCCCTAGGAGCATGCACGTAGTGCTTGGTTTTTGATGACTTGTAGATTTTTGCTATAAGTATATGAGTTCTTTATGACTAATGTTGAGTCCATGGATTATACGCACTCTTACCTTTCCATCATTGCTAGCCTCTTCGGTACCGTGCATTGCCCTTTCTCACCTTGAGTGTTGGTGCAAACTTCGCCGGTGCATCCAAACCCCGTGATACGATACGCTCTATCACACATAAACCTCCTTATATCTTCCTCAAAACAGCCACCATACCTACCTATTATGGCATTTCCATAGCCATTCCGAGATATATTGCCATGCAATTTTCCACCGTTCCATTCATCATGACACGCATCATCATTGTCATATTGCCTTGCATGATCATGTAGTTGACATCATATTTTTGCAAAGCCACCTTCATAATTTTTCATACATGTCACTCTTGATTACTGCCCATCCCGGTACACCGCCGGAGGCATTCATATAGAGTCATACCTTGTTCTAGTTTTGAGTTGTAACTCATGAGTTGTAAATAAATAGAAGTGTGATGGTCATCATTATTAGAGCATTGTCCCTTAAAAAAAGAAAAAAAGAAATGCCAAATAAAAAAAGAAAGGCCAAATAAAAAAAGGAGAAAGGCCAAAAAAAGGAAAGGCCCAAAAAAGGGGGGGCAATGCTACTATATTTTTCCACACTTGTGCTTCAAAGTAGCACCATGTTCTTCATATAGAGAGTCTCATTTGTTGTCACTTCTATATACTAGTGGGAATTTTTTGTTATATAACTTGGCTAGTATATTCCTACGATGGGCTTCCTCAAAATGCCCTAGGTCTTCGTGAGCAAGTAAGTTGGATGCACACCCACTTAGTTTCTTTTGTTGAGCTTTCATGCATTTATAGCTCTAGTGCATCCGTTGCATGGCAATCCCTACTCCTCATGTTGACATCAATTGAGGGGCATCTCCATAGCCCGTTGATTAGCCTCGTTAACATGAGACTTTCCTCTTTTTTGTCTTCTCCACACAACCTCCATCATCATATTCTATTCCACCCATAGTGCTATATCCATGGCTCACGCTCATGTATTGCGTGAAAGTTGAAAAAAGTTTGAGATTGCTAAAGTATGAAA
>NC_041381.1:226203519-226239587 GCF_002162155.2 Triticum dicoccoides | reverse complement strand
TAGGGATGAACTTTCTTTAGCCATGTTATTTTGAGAAGACATGATTGCTTTGATTAGTATGCTTGAAGTATTACTATTTCTTATGTCAATATGAACTTTTATTTTCAATCATTTGGATCTGAACATTCATGCCACAATAAAGAAAATTACATTGAGAATTATGCTAGGTAGCATTCCACATCAAAAATTCTGTTCTTATCATTTACCTACTCGAGGACGAGCAGGAATTAAGCTTGGGGATGCTTGATACGTCTCCAACGTATCTATAATTTTTATTGTTCCATGCTATTATATGACCCATTTTGGATGTTTATGGGCTTTACTTTACACTTTTATATCATTTTTGGGACTAACCTACTAACCGGAGGCCCAACCCGAATTGCTGTTTTTTTGCCTATTTCAGTGTTTCGAAGAAAAGGAATATCAAACGGAGTGCAAACGGAATGAAACCTTCGGGAGCGATCTTTTTGGAACAAACACAATCTAGGGGACTTGGAGTGGAAGTCAAGCAACATACGAGGCGGCCACGAGGGTGCCCGGCGTGCCCCCTGGGGGTGGGCATGCCCCCCACCCTCGTGGGCCCCTCGAGCGTCCACCGACCTACTTCTTCCTCCTATATATACCCATGTACCCCGAAAACATCCAAGAGCACCACGAAAACCTAATTCCACCACCTCAACCTTCTGTATCCGCGAGATCCCATCTTGGAGCCTTTGCCGGCGCTCCGCCGGAGGGGGAATCGACCATGGAGGGCCTATACATCATCTCCAAGGCCTCTCCGATGAGTTGTGAGTAGTTTACTATAGACCTTCAGGTCCATAGTTATTAGCTAGATGGATTCTTCTCTCTCTTTGAATCTCAATACAAAGTTCTCGATCTTCTTGGAGATCTATTTGATGTAACTCTTTTTGCGGTGTGTTTGTCGAGATCCGATGAATTGTGGGTTTATGATCAAGTTTATCTATGAGAAGTATTTGAATCTCTTCTGAATTCTTTTATGTGTGATTAAGTTATCTTTGCAAGTCTCTTCGAATTATCAGTTTGGTTTGGCCTACTAGATTGATCTTTCTTGCAATGGGACAAGTGCTTAGCTTTGGGTTCAATCTTGCGGTGTCCTTTCCCAGTGACAGCAGGGGTAGGAAGGCACATATTGTATTGTTGCCATCGAGGATAAAAAGATGGGGTTTATATCATATTGCATGAGTTTATCCCTCTACATCATGTCATCTTTCTTAATGCATTACTCTGTTCTTCATGAACTTAATACTCTAGATGCAGGCATGAGTCGATCGATGTGTGGAATCATTTTGGTCTACTTGTCACGAACGTGATGCCTATATACATGATCACGCCTAGATAATCTCATAACTATGCGCTTTTCTATCAATTGCTCGTCAATAATCTGTTCACCCACCGTAATACTTATGCTATCTTGAGAGAAGCCACTAGTGAAACCTATGGCCCCCGGGTCTATCTTTTATCATATAAGTTTACCATCTACTTTTATTTGCATATTTTATTTTCCAATCTATATCATAAAAATACCAAAAATATTTATCTTATCATATTATCTCTATCAAATCTCACTTTCGCAAGTGGCCATGAAGGGATTGACAACCCCTTTATTGCATTGGTTGCGAGGTTCTTGTTTGTTTGTGTAGGTGCGTGGGGCTTTTGAGGAGCCTCCTACTGGATTGATACCTTGGTTCTCAAAAACTAAGGGAAATACTTACACTACTTTGCTGCATCACCCTTTCCTCTTCAAGGAAAACCAATGCAAGCTCAAGACGTAGCATGCAACATAATCATCTACCACATATAGGTGTTGTAGCACTACTAAGTTAGCCCTGTCAAAGTCGTTCCGTCAATACGAGTAGTCCACATGCAATTCCCTCCGGCTGTTGTTGTGACCTTCTCCTTCGAGCCTCCCATCATGATTCTTGATGGGCAAACCAACAACAGCATGTCCAACGCCTATATAATTCTTGCAAAAGGAGATGCACTCATGCGTCAGATTCCCCTGGACGATGCTCCCATCAGGACGGGACATGTTACGAATGAATCCTTTGATGACCCCATTCATCCTCCCAAACGACATCATGCTGTGAAGGAATGTCGTCCTGAGGTCAATGATATCGTCCATGATGTGGACACAAAGATGCACCATGACGTCAAAGAATGCGGGCGGGAAGTACATCTCAAGCTCACATTGTATCACAATGATCTCTTCCTGTAGCCTTCGGAGCTGCTTCACACTTATGGAATTTCGAGAGATAACATTGAAGAAGTTGCAGAGAACAGTAAGTGTGTCACGGGCGTGCTTCTCCATTATCCCTCTAATGGCAACCGGGAGTATTTGCGTCATCATCACGTGACAGTCATGAGACTTCATCCCACTGAACCTTTCTTCTTGGGGTCTAGAAATTGGCTTATCTTCCTACAGTAACCAACCGACTTTGATTCCCATAAGGCACTTGATGAATTGATCGATCTCCTTCGCACTTAAGGTGAAGAAAGAAGGGGGGCAATAATTCTCCTCCTTCTTGTTGACTTTTCTACCCCTTTCCCCTTCCTCCGTCTTTGTCTCCGTCTCCTTCATTGACTTTTTATGGTGGAGATCTTTCCTGATCTTCAAACTTTCCAAGTCTTTCCTTGACTTCGGCCCATCCTTGGTCTTTTCTGACATGTTCATCAGTGTGCCAAGCAAGGTATCGAGGACATTATTCATGATATGCATTTGATCAAGGCAATGAGGCGTGTCGTGATTGGGCCAGTACTCCAAGTCCCAAAAAATAGACCTTGTTTTCCATACCTTCAGCAGCGGCTCCAGCGCCTTTTTCATCTTTCCCGACGCGGGGCACTATTCCTAGTTTTTCAATAGCCGTTGATTTTGGTGCCGCTCCTCTTACGTGGAGGTCCTCGATGCTCAGCCAACCCACTGAATAGATTTCCACGCTTTCTCCGTGGGTCATCCTTCTTGAGCCATCTACGATGCCCCATGCACACGATTTTACCGGACCCGCCATCTTCCGTTGACGTAAGATGCTGAGACGTTGTATCATCCACGCACCTCGTGCATCCGCAGTATTCGTGGCACACCTGGCTTGAGGTGTACCCGTAACAGAGGTAGTCGTGCACCATCGTCATCAGTTCGGCTCTGATATGGAAATACTCTCCTTTGCTGGCGTCCCATGTCCATGTTGGTGTTTTACATAACATGTCTAACTCCTCTTTCAGAAGTCCCATATACAGGTTAATATTACTTCCCGGTTGTTTTGGCCCTTGAATCAGCATGCTCATGTGTATGTACTTTGTCTTCATGCACTTCCATGGGGGGAGGTTGTACATCCATACAAAGACGGGCCATGTGTTGTGGTTGGTGTTCTGGTTTCCAAATGGATTCATGCCATCAGTACTCGCACCAAGGACGATGTTCCTTGGATCTTCTGTAGCAAATCCATATACGGTGTTGAATGCTCTCCATTGGCTACCATCTACGAGGTGTCTCAGCTTCAGATCATCTCCATCGTTGGGCTTCTTCCTCTCCGCATGCCAGCGCATGAGCTTTGCTTCCTTAGGATCTACGAAATACTGCTGCAAACGGGGAGTGATCGGAAAGTATCATACAACTTTCTGAGGAGCTTTCTTTCCTGCCTTCTTGTATCGAGAAGCATTGCACACTGGACAACTGGTTTTTTCTGCGTGCTCCCCCCGATAAATGATGCAATCGTTGATGCATGCGTGGTACCTAATGTGTAGCAAATCAAAAGGGCAAACGATTTTCTTGGCCTCCTCGACACTAGTAGGATGCAGGTTCCCCGCAGGAAGCATTTTATTATGTAGATACTTCAAATGGTCATCGAGGCTTTTGTCTGTCCATTTGCTTTTGGCCCTCGTCTTTAGAAGCTCGAGCGTGAAACTCAAGCGGGTCACCTCGGGATCACAACCATCATACAATGGAGTCTTCGAGTCTACTTCAAGTTGCACTAGCTTGGCCTCCTCTCTAGAAGCAGCTCTCTCGCTCGTCGTACTCTTGCGAAGGAGGTCACGAACATGAGGGTCCTGCACAACTGCACTTAGTAGCATCGAAGACTGCGGCGTGACCGACACCTCTTCTCCGCCATGTCCAGACTCTTCTTCATCGTGTCCGAAATCTTCTCCACCGCCGTCATTTCCAGACTCTTCCTCGTCGCCATGTCGGGCGCCATCGTCTTCGTGTCGATCGTCATCTCTTCGTCTAGCCCCATGTCGTTATTCCCTGCCATGCGGACATCCTCATCATCATCGTCTTCTTCACTTATCCATCGAGTATAGCCATCCATGAAACCATTCATCAGTAGGTGCGCCTTCAAAGTGCCACAATCAAAAGGGTCCAAAAGGACTCCTTCTTTGCATCTTGCACATGAACATCTAATCCTAGTCAGATTATTTGCATACATGTCCATCACCGCGGATTGCATGTATCGCTCCACGTTCCATCCACTCACCTTCATCACCGACTCCGCAGTATAACAAGCAAAGGGGTTATAAACAAAATGCATGCATGCATCAAAGTCATATAAAAATTTGGCATGACCATGCCTAAAAATAGGACATATCAAGTTTGCTCGAAATTCACCGAAACGGAAATAAATCGACATTTCGACAAAACATGATCAACTCGGGGGCATGTCACTCGCAGAAATCTCTCCATATCCCAAAGACACATATTCCCATTCACACACATAGTCCCATTCTTGAAATGGACAACGTTTTACTCACCTATATATCTCCCGAGAGAGACCGAGCACAGTTAGATGAGGCCTTTCGGTACCTATAGTGATCGAAAGTGTGGATGGCTAAATAGCTAGCTAGATCTAGATGTTGGGGAGGATAGATGAATCTAGCTAACTAATGGAGAGGGAGTTATGGTGGAGGGGCCATTAATGGGGAGAGAAGAGAGGTAGGAGGAAGAGAGAGAGATGAGAAGGCCATTTATGGAGGAGAGTTATGGTGGAGGGGGGCATTAATGAGGAGAGAAGAGAGGTAGGAGGAAGATAGAAGAAGGGCAACAATGGTGGAGAGGGGAGAGGGGAAAGGAGGGGGAGAGAGGGCAAATGGGGGAGGAGGGGAGGTGAAAAGGTGGCACCGGCTGCAACTAGCAGTAGTGCTGCTTCCCAGAAAACGTCGCTGCTGTGGTACTTAGTAGTAGCACTTCCCAGGAAAAGCGCTGCTATTAAGTGGGGCCCATTAGCAGTAGAGGTGCTGTAATATAAAGCAATACTGCTAAAATCTTAGTAGTAGCGCTGTTTTCTGGACAGCCCTACTACTACAGCTAGCGTTGGTGGGAGCGTTGGGTCCCAGTTAGTAGTAGCGCTTTTTCTGTTTCCAGCGCTACTGCTAAAGCATTACTTGTAGCGCTGCCACAAACCAGCGCAACTGCTAATTAGCAGCAGTGATTGCTTTTTTCCAGCGCTACTACTGATGTCCTACCTATAAGCATTTCCCTAGTAGTGATCCCAAGCTCGCCGCCCACCAGAATTCCAGGCGCCGCCCGCGTCGTCCTCCGGCCGCACTAGCTCTTCCTTTCTGCCGTACCTCGCACCTTCACCGAGGCCCACAGATGGTGCTGCCAAAGGGCTCATGGGAGGGATCCATCGTCATCGCCGCCGACATCTAATACCTCCGGGACACCCGGCAGTGGATGTGGACACACGCGTGCCCGGAGAGGAGGTGGAGCCGCAGCCACAAGATGGCAAGCATGTGGTCTTCTACAACCACTTTAAGTATGGGCTCGGCCTCCCCACAAGCGCCTTCTTCCGTGCCTTTCTCTACTTCTTCGGGATGCAGCCACACCACCTGGGTGCGAACACCGTGCTGCAGCTCTCGGGCTTCATCACCCTCTACAAGGGTTATTTGGGGGTGGAGCCAGACATGGAGTTCTGGAGCCGCCTCTTCTTCCTGAAACAGCAAGGGCTGGAGGCCGGGGCCATGTCCGAATGCGGGGCCACCATCATCTCGGTTTGGCCAAATGGGGCGTTCCCCAAGATGCCCATCAAGGATTCTGCCAAAAAGTGGCAGAATACCTTCTTCTACATGCGTAACATCGGCGGGAGGGCCGATGCCATCAACTTGCCCTCATTCACCAACGAGCGGCCGCTCGCCAAGATGAACTGGGGCCACCTGCCCAGGAACCCACCACAGGGGATGCTGAATCTGTGCGACCAGATCCGGGAGATGACGGAGCGGGAGGGACTCAAGGGGACGGATCTCGTCATCGCCTTCGTCGCGCCCCGGGTGCCGCCGCTGCAACAGCAGGCGCACATCATCATCCAGATGGGCGATCGCCAGGATCCAACCCAAATGTCGTCTGGGAGGCTGAACCCAGAGCAAGTGGACGAACGGGTGAACTCCATCTCCAAGGCCGGGTTGGAGCCGGACTGGTGCTTCGGGAAGGCGCCCTACAACGCGGAGATCCCAGCGCTAGCAGTGAGTCCTTGGTCCTCATTTTTTGCAATGTCTCAACTTCTCCTCTGTCCTGATGCGATGAGGAAGGCATTGCTGAATGCCATCCAACAGACGCGTGATGGGACGAGGTACTGCCATCGAACAGGCCCGCTCGAGGGGGGGGGGGGCAGAGTCCTGCGTCGAGAACCTGGAGCCGTCCGAGGCTGCAGCTGGCTGACCCGCCGCGCTGGTAAGTCTCCGTGCCCTAACGTCTTGCGAGACTGGTCGGACGATGAGGTGGAGATATGGACGCCAGCTAGTGGTGCAGCGCCGCCGAGGGGAGGAGACGGCCGCATCGACCCCCCAAGACGGCCGAAGATGATGGCTGATGCCGGATGGTCCCGTGCGCCGGCTGCAGCAAGCCGTCCGCATGGGAAGGACGACGTGCCGCCGAAGCTGGCTGCGAAGCATGCAGCGGAGGGCCCGGTTGCATGCGACAAGATGGCCGTGAGGAAGGCGTGCTGCACCATCCCGGCACCGTCGACAAGGCAGGCCATCCCAATGGTGAGCGGGTAAGCTTTCTTCACTGTTTTCTGCGTGCCGTTTGGTTGCACCTTTCTAACGTTCTCTTTGTGTGGGCTAGGACACCCCTTGACTTGGCATTAGCCGCGACAGACGTCACGTCCAGAGGTAGCTTTACGTTCCGGAGGACCCGGACCAGCGCCATTGATCGGGATGAGGAGGAGCCCAAGGAGGACCTTGGCCTATATCCGACGGACACCGAGCGCGTGGCTTGGCGGGCTCGAAACAAGGCCGAGGAGGAGCTGGTGGAGCTAGAGGTGGCCCCGGCCCAGTCCTGGGCTAGGGCCGTAGAGGCGAGGGAGCGGGCTACTGCGGAGCCGGCATGGCTAGAGATGCCGGAGGTCACAAAGCAGGCGGAGATGATGGTCAAGCCACCAATGGAGGAGAGGCGAGACCCAAATCCGGCCACCGATGGCTCGGAGATGGAGGAGATTGTCATGGACACTCCACCTCGAAACGACGAGGTCGAGAAGGAAGAGGAGGGATGCACTAAGGACACCGCACCAGGAGGAGCACCGGAGGTGACACCGGCCAGAGCGCCGGTGTCGACGCCGGACGTGGAGGAGCCGGCAGGAACGAGTGTTCTTTGGTGGTTCCACCACCGCAAGTCGTTGCGAACCCGGAGCAGACATCGGGAAGCGACCTGATCGCTGGGTCGCAACCAACCCGTGTCGGGTCTAGTGGAGCCGTCTTCAGGCTGCGCCCTGAGAAGGAGGCGGTGATGGACACCATGCGCCAGCATCTTTGCGGGCGCGCGGACCGGATTCGGTCCTTTGCCAGAGCGAGCAGGAGCGGACGCAGGAGCTGGAGCGCTCCATTGTTGTAAGTTTTCTTGTCTGTCTTTTTCGTCTTGTTAATGGGGGTGCACTAGCGCACCCACTGGGTGTAGCCCCTGAGATTCGGGCCAACTACGAAGTAGTTGGGTCGAATATTAAAAAGTGTATTTGCTGTTTGTGCTATTCCTCGCTTTCTTGCAGCACCTGGGCGACCTCCGAGTCGGTATTCACAACCGGCTTCTGGAGAAGCACCGCCATGTCACGACGCAGCTTGCCGCCAAGGAGGAGGCGCTCCGCCTTGCCGAGGGTAAGTCTTGTATGCTCTTAGTGGGGTCGCTCTAGCACACCCTCTGGGTGTAGCCCCCGAGATTGGGGCCAACTATGAAGTAGTTGGGTCGAATCTTAAAAATGTCTTTTCTTTTCTTCCAATGTATTGACTTAGGAATTTTGCCGTGCAGCTGCCGCGGCCACGAACCCGGCTACTTGAAGCCGGCTAGCAGCGCAACTAGGTGGTCACTGATCTCGGCCAGCTCCAAGCCGAGGTGGAGCAGCTGAAGGCAGAGGCCGCCAAGGTAGCGGAGGCCCACTAGGCGCTTGCCGAAGCCAGCCAGCAGCACGACCAGCTAGACAGCGACAAGAGCCAGCTCCATGCCAAGGTGGAGCGTCTGAAGGGAGAGGCCGCCAAGACGGCGGAGGCTCGCCGGGTGGAGCTCCTCCATCTGAAGGAGGAGCACGAGAAGACAGCCGCCGCAAAGGATGACGAGCTGAAGGCAGCCGTCACAAGCGCACCAAGCTGGAGAAGGCACTTGAGACACGCGGCCATGCCGGCGACTTGGAGCGGCACGGTATGTTGTGCGAGGCGCAACACCTGGACGAGCTCTTCATCAGTAAGTGTTTTCTTATTTGTTTCGCCGGGTTGTGAGCCGGCCTGATCTGCATGTAGTTGACTGTTTCCCTTGTTTGCTTGCCAGACTACTTCTCGGAGATGCAGGGCAGGGTGAAGGTAGCCGTGATTACCCACAGGCAACCCAGGAGGACGCAGGTGCCGACGTCGATCCGCACGCCGACTCGTCCTTTCCGGAGATCATGCATGCTTCAGAGGCCCGCCTGCAGGCCATGGACCAGCAGACGGCGAGGCTGTCCGAGGTCAAGTTGGAAATGACGGTGGCCCTCTGGATGGGCACGGTTGCACCCAACTCCATCACGCGGCTGGCGTGCTAGTTGGAAGCCGGACCGACGCGGCTCCATGCGTGGCGTGTCTCTACCGCTCGTGCCGGCGACGACTTGGCGCTGCGGTTTGTCATGTCCTAGTACTTGGGTCTGAACCTGGGCTAGCTGGCAGCCCAGTGAGCTAGTGTGGAGCCCCAGCAAGAGGCAGAGGCGGGCTAGATTGCTGCGCAAGCCAGCTACCTCGCCTCATTCGATGTGCACGACGAGATCCACGTGGAGCGGACGGAAGATGGCGCGGTGGTGCCGCCCGACGACTTCGGCCTGGTGCTCGACGACCCGGTGAGAAGCTCCAAGGATTCGGGCCCTTACACAGATGATGACACTGGGTTGGATGATACCGGCACCTCGGAGAACCCGGAGGTCACCGCGGAGGAGACCGCGGTTGCGCAACCCGACGCGTGAACTGCCTGAAGCCCCCCTACTTTATCTTTATTGTACTTTTGTTAAGTGACAAGACCACCCACCCACTGGGGTGTATGGTGAATGTAATGAACTCCGGCCGTGGGCCTTTATTTCTGTGATGTAAATATTTTCGCGAGTGTTTGCGCTTGTGTTCTTTGTTCTTAAGCTTTTTTCTTGCTTGCACCCATCTTTGGGCTTGTCCCCCGCAAGTCGGGCAGCTGGGTTCCAGTCTGTAACAAGGGGTTCGGCCTTGGGAAGAGCGCATAGTACTTAGGCCTTTTGAACGTTGAGCATGAGCGAAACATCCATTGGGCCGATTGGCGGCAACCGGCAAAGCCGACTGGCGCGCAGCCGATCGTGCGGCAACTTAGTGCGGTAAGGCCGGAATCACTAATCTAGCCGATCCACCTTAGTGTTGTTCGACGTGCCGACGCTTCGACCCGTTATTCTTGCTGGCCAATAGCCGAAGCTGGACTATGGCTTAGGGTGAAGTGGAGGGCCTTGGCAACTCGGGCACGCCAGGATGTACTAAGGGGGATGGTGGGTTGTGGTCAAGCCGGCTAGCCCCTGAGCCGCCGGGTCAGACGGGCTGACCCGATGGTGGAGATTAGGAAATTTACAATGATGTGCAAAACACAATGATTTGATAGGAAAAGGTAGCCCCCGAGTGTCGTTTGGGGGTTCTGCTGTCTTTCATTGAACTTCAAAAGGTAGCGATACATACATGCATACAACTAAGTGTAAAACGGGCAGAGGAGCTCTGCATTCCAAGGTTGGCTTGTTTCTTCGTCGGCGGTGTCTCTCTTGCGCTTGTTTGGCTTGCGTGCATCGATGATGTAGTAGGTGTTGCGGTCGCACAGGGCTTTGTTGACGATGGGTCCTCCCATGGGGAGGCCAACTTGTGTTGGCCGGTTTGCTGTTGGACAAGCCGGAGGATGAGGTCTCCCTCACAGAATGCGAGGGGCTTGGTTTTCTTGCTGTGGTAACATCTCAGGTTTTGCTGGTAGATGGATGATCGTCTAAGGGCCAATAGGCGTGCTTCTTCAAGTAGGTCAATGCCGTCTTCACGGGCTTCTTTTTCTTGAGCTTCCATGTACATGGTGACTCGCGGTGAGTCGAACTCATTGTCAGTTGGGATGACGACTTCGGCTCCGTAGACGCGGAAGAACTGGGTGAACCCGGTCAACCAGTTTAGCATTGTATAGAGACTCCATAGGATGGCCGACAGCTCATCGAGCCAGCTGCCACGCGAGCGGATGAGGGACTTGACGAGTCACGGCTTGATGCCGGACAAGATGAGGCTGTTGGCCTGCTCGACTTGGCCATTGGACTGAGGATGAGCGACGGAGGCCAAGTCAAGCCGGGTGCCGGAGATGGAACAATATAGTGGCAGGGCGCCTTTGGCAAAGTTGGTGCCGTTATCCGTGATGATGTTGTTCGAGACGCCGTAGCGCACGATGATGTCTTTGATGAACCGGATGACCGTCGCACCGTCCAGCTTCTTGATCGGCCGCGCCTCGACCCACTTGGTGAACTTGTCGACTTCCACCAGCAAGTGCGCCATGCCGCCTCGAGCGGTCTTGAAGGGCCCCACCATGTCTAGCCCCCAGACAACGAAAGGCCAAGTGATTGGGATGGTTGGAGGGCTAAAACCGGCTGGTGGCTGCGCTTGCTGAAGCGTTGGCAACCCTCACACTTGTGGACGAGCAACTCAGTGTCTTTGAGGGTCGTGGACCATTAGAAACCATGGCAAAAAGCCTTGGCCACCAGGGACCTGGAGGCGGCATGGTGCCTGCACTGGCCCTGATTTATGTCGAGGAGGATCTCTATGCCCTTGTGTTGCTCGACGCAGAACTAGAACACACCCATTGCACTACGCTTGACGAGCTCGTTGTTGATGATGCTGTACGCGGACGCTCGACGCTACACTTGTCGGGCATTAGTTTCGTCCATGAGGAGTGCTCTGCTCTCCAGGAAGGCCAAGATTGGCTGGGCCCATGACGGGGTCGTCACCACGGTGAAGACGGCCACCACGGCGGGTTCCGGGGAAGCAGCCCCTGAGCCGGAGCCGGCAGCCCTCGGGTAAGGTACAACGGCGGCCGGGTTGAGCGCAACAGCCCCCGGGCCAGGTTTAGCAGCCCCCGGGCCGGGGTCGATGGTCGCTGGGTTGGAGATGGCGACACTTGAGCCGGGATCAGTAGTCCCCGGGCCGGGATCAGCAGCCCCTGGGACTGGGTTGGGGACTGCAGCCCCTGGTTGGGGCCAGTAGCCCGAGGGTCCGGGATGGTGAGGGGCGCTGCATGGGTTGCCTGGGATGAAGATGGACTCGGAATCTGGAGACGGCTTGATAGAGGGCTTGCACAAGTGCTCGAGGGAGACGTCAGATGGGATGGCTTGCCGGGAGGAGCCAATCTAGGCTAGAGTGCCGACGGCTTCATTCTCCATGCGCGGGACATGTAGGAACTCGCAGCCGTTAAAGTTGTTGGAGAGCTGCTGGACCAGGAAGCGGTAGTTGGCCATGTTGGAATCCCGAGCGTCCCACTCACTAGAACACTGCTGCACCACCAGACCCGAGTCTCCATAGCATAGGATGCGCCAGAAGCCGAGTTCCTTGGCAAGCCGGAGGCCGTGCATAAGGGCCTTGTACTTGGCGACGAATTTGGAGGCGGCGAAGTGGATCGGAGAGCACACCGCAGCCGGTCGCCCTTCGGGGAAGATGGCACGATGCCGGCTCCCAAGCCGGAGCGCATCTTGGAACCATCAAAGTGCATGCACCAGCAACCCGGCCAGAGGCATCCCGGCAGCTCATGATCTCGCTGATGGGGGTCGTGCTGACCACGGTGATGACATGTTCTTGAAAGTACTACTTCAGCTTCTTGGCGGTGAGGTACATGCTGTAGCGCATCTTCTAGTAGTGCGGGTAGTTCTGATCTGAGGAGGATAGCACCTCGTTCAAGTAGTAGACCGGGCGTTGGACAGACTGGATCTTGCCCTTCTCTGGTCGCTCGACCACCAGCACCATGCTGACCGACCGCGAGATGACAACAATGTATAGCCACAACGGCTCCTTATCAGCCGGCGCGGCCAGGACGAGTGCGGTGGAGAGAATGCGCTTGAGATCCCGAAACGCTTCATCTCCCTGGTCGTTCCACTCAAACGAAGACATCTTCTTCATCGGCTAATACAGTGGCAAGGCCCTCTCGCCCAGCCGGCTGAGAAACCAGCTGACCGAGGCCAAGCAGCCGGTGAACTTCTCGACATCGCATAGCTGGGTTGGATTGCGCATGTGCTCGATGGCCTTGATCTTCTTTGGGTTTGCCTCAATATCGTGCTCTGAGACGAGGAAGCTGAGCAACTTTTCAGCTAGCATGCCAAATACACAATTCTCCGGGTTGAGCTTGATCTGGTACTGGTGCAGATTGGCGAAGGTTTCCTTCAGGTCATCAAGGAGCATGAGGTGCTGCTTGGTCTTCACCATGATGTCGGCGATGTAGACATGGATGTTGCGACCGAGTTGCGTTAGCAGGCATTTCTGCATGCAGCGCTGGAAAGTGGCGCCGACATTCTTCAAGTCGAACGACATGGTGATGTAGCAATACGCCCCAAAGGGCGTGATGAAGGACGTCTTCAGGGCATCGTTCGGGTCCAGCTTGATCTGATGATAGCCGGAGTAAGCATCCAGTGAGGACAGGAGCTCACATTCGGCCGTGGAGTCGATCACTTGATCTATCCGCGGGAGAGCAAAAGGATCCTTGGGGCAGGCCTTGTTCAGGCTGGTGTAGTATATGCACATGCACCAGGTGTTGTTCTTCTTCAGGACGAGGACCAGGTTGGCCAGCCACTTGGGGTGAAATACTTCCATGATGAAGCCGGCTACGAGTAGCCGGGCGACTTCTTCACCGATGGTTCTTCTCTTCTCTTCTGAAAAGCGACATAGGGGTTGATGGACAGGCTTGGCGTCCTCGCGGACGTGTAGCTTGTGCTGAGTGTACTTCCTCGTAACTATTGGCATGTCTGTTTGGGACCATGGAAAGATATCCTGATTCTCACAGAGGAAGTCAACGAAGTCGCCTTCCTATTTGCTGCTGAGGCGGGCGCCTACAACAACGTACTTGCTGCAGCTAGTGTCTTCTGAGTTCAGCTTAATCTTCTTGGTCTCCTTGGACGGCTAGAATGAGGCCTCACCGGCCGGCTCCTTGGCTGAAGCCAGCACAGTCGACTCCTCGCTGTCTAGCGCGATAATCCGGTCGAGCTGGCGCCGCTCCTCGGCTATGACCAGCAACTCGGCCAACTTGGTGCCGGCTTGAGCGCACTCCATGGAATTTCTATAGTCGCCGACGATAGTAATGAGGCCCTTGGTTCCCGGCATCTTCATCTTCAGGTAGGCGTAGTGGGGGACCACCATGAATTTGGCAAGCACAAGTCAGCCCAACAGCGCGTGGTACATGCTGGACAGGTCCACCACCTCGAACCAGATTGGTTCGCGCTGGAAATGGTCGCTCGTGCCTAAGAGGACATCAAGCCGAATCCGGCCGATAGGAGAGCAGGAGAGACCCGACACGATGCCGTGGAACACTGTCCGGGATGGCTCCAGTTGCTTGGCCTCGATGTCGAGCTTGGTCATGGTGTCGCGGTAGAGGATGTTGATGCTGGCGCCATCGATGAGGACTCGCCAGAACTTGTAGGTGCGCTTGGCAGCGACCATGGAGGGGTCAAGGACGAGGGCGTAGCTACCCGGGTTCGGCATGATGATCGGGTGGTCCTCCCTGGTCCAGCTGACCAGGCGCTCCGACCAGTGCATGTATTCTAGCACGGCCAGGATGATGGTGTTCACCTCCTGCCGGGGCAGGCGCTTGCTACACTTGTCGTCACCAAAGCTAGTGAAGACGACATAGCTCGCGTTCTGGGCGGTGTAGGCTTCATCGCACATGGCACCATTTGCCGGGGGCATAGGCGGATGCGGCTGCCCTGCACCCTGAGCCGGAGGTAGCGGGAGGTCGCCCCTCATGAGGCACTTGGTGATGGTGCACTGTTGGAGCGTGTGCGCGGACGGCATTGCGCCGCTGTGGTGCTTGCAGGGGGCATCGAGCATCTCCTTGAAGCTCATGGCGGGTTGCCATGCAGTCTTGTAGGTTCGCGGGTGCTTTCCAGCTGGCTCGGCCGCGGGTGCCTGGTCGGTGGCCGTGACAATACGTTTGTCATAGCGGGGAGCCTCTGCTCTTCCTTGCGCTTGTTGTTCTGCTGACGGCTGCTCTCGCCATCTGGCTTGGCGGGTGCTGCCGGCAATGCTTTGCCGGCTTTGTCCATCACCACTTGGACCTTCATGGCGGAGTCGACCATGGCGTACTTGTCCGCCGTGACCATGAGCGCGGCCATGGTAGTTGGCTCGGAGTGCAGGAGCTTGTGCTTGAGGAGGGTCCCATCTTGGCAACCGTTCACAAAGTACTAGATGGCTTGGACTTCATGGACCCCCTCGCAGCTGTTCCGGAGTCTGGTCCAGCGTGCCAGGTACTTGCAGCCGATTTCTTTCGGCCCTTGCACGCACATGGCTAGCTGCCTGGGACGGCCGGGACGCTTGTAGGCGCCGGTGAAGTTGCACACGAAGGCCTGCTCGAAGTCGACCACGAGTTGATGCCGCGAGCCGGCAGACTGCTCAACCACGTCCGGGCCGAGCCCTGGAGCATGAGCTGGGCGTAGCATACGATGAGGCGTGGTTGCCGCCCATGATGCTGATGGCGGTGGTGTAGTCGATGAGCCAGTCCTCCGACTTGACGGACCCATCGTACTTGGGGGTTTCACAGGGGAGGGTGAACCCATAGTAGAAGGGCTCATCCGTGGGCCGAAGCAGGCCGGTCCAACCAAATTGTCCTCCTCCAGCTCGAGGGAGAGGGCGAGCTGCTCGATGCGGTGATGGGTGTCCGTGTCGTCGATGGCGCAAAGGCCCAGCCGGCTTGCGATGGAGCCGCGAGGAGCTGGGTCGGCAGAAGCTGGAAGGGCATGCCGGCCGGATTGCGGGGGAAGATCTTGTTGACGCTGGTCTCCGGCAGCCGGCTCGTTGCCCAAGTCGTCTCCAGCCGTCAGGGCACGGTTGCGCCAGGTCCGGGTTCTCCCGGAATGAGCATCGCTGGGCGGTGGGGAAGTCACCGTGTTCAGCTGTAAAAGGATCAGAAGAGGTGTCTAGAGGGGGGGATGATTAGACCCTCAACAAATAAAGGTGGTAGTTTTTAAGTTTTTCAAGTTAAGATGGTAGATTAACACAATTTCAAGCATACACAATACAATTCAAGAAAGCATGCAAAGATTATATGAGCAACGGAAAGTAAAGCATGCAACTTGCAATAAAGTAAAGGGATGGGATTGGAGTGTGCAAATGCAATTGGAGACACGAAGATTTTTGGCGTGGTTTTGATAGGTGGTGCTATCGTACATCTATGTTGGTGGAGACTTCAACCCACGAAGGGTAACGGTTGCGCGAGTCCATGGAGGGCTCCACCCACAAGGGGTCCATGAAGAAGCAACCTTGTCTATCCCACCATGGCCATCGCCCATGAAGGACTTGCCTCACTAGGGTAGATCTTCACGAAGTAGGCGATCTCCTTGCCCTTACAAACTCCTTGGTTCAACTCCACAATCTTGACGGCGGCTCCCAAGTGGCACCTAACCAATCTAGGAGACACCACTCTCCAAAAGGTAATAGATGGTGTGTTGATGATGAACTCCTTGCTCTTGTGCTTCAAATGATAGTCTCCCCAAGACTCAACTCTCTCGCATAGATTTGGCTATGGTGGAAAGATGATTTGAGTGGAAAGCAACTTGGGGAAGGCTAGAGATCAAGATTCTTGTGGTTCGATTGGAATATATTGGTCTCAACACATGAGTAGGTGGTTCTCTCTGAGAAAATGAATGCTGGAAGCGTAGGCACGTTCTGATGGCTCTCCTCACGAATGAAGAAGGGGTGGAGGGGTATATATGCCCCCACACAAAATCTAGTCGTTACACACAGATTCCCAAACTCGGTGGGACCGAATGTTAAAACTCTGTCAGACCGATTCAGGTCAAAATGTGAACGTTAGAGTTTTCGGTGGGACCGACAAGGTCAACTCGGTGGGACAGATGTGCAGGGGTTAGGGTAAAACCTCAACTCGGTTTGACCGATTACACAAACTCGATGGGACCGATTTTGGTAATAGGCAAACTAAGTATTGGTCAAGCAAACTCGGTGGGACCTTCTGAGCAAACTCGGTCAGACCAAAATTGTTGCAATAGGTCACAGAGAATTTGCAAGCCCATCTCGGTGAGACCGTGATCCCATCAGTGAGACCGAACAGATTAGGGTTTGTCAGTGGCTGTATCAGATGAACTCGGTGGCGCCGGATGGATCAAATCGGTGGAACCGAGTTTGACTTTCATGTTTAGGACATATGTGGATATGAGAAAGTGGTTGAGGGCTTTGGAGCATATCACTAAGCACTTTGAGCAAGCAAGCCATTAAGGAATACCTCATCCCCTCTTAATAGTATTGGCTTTCCTATGGACTCAATGTGATCTTGGATCACTAAAATGAAAATGTAGAGACTTGAGCTTTTGCCAATGTTTGTCCTTAGCATCTTGAAGGGGTTCCACATCCTCTTGTCCATGTCCATGCCACTCCAATGTTGAACTCATCTGAAATATACTAGGTAGAAGTATTAGTCCAAAAAGAGATATGTTGACATTAATTACCAAAATCACCCAGGGAGAACTTGTGCTTTCAGTCTCCCCCTTTTTGGTAATTGATGACAACATACATAAAAGCTTTAGATAAAGATATAAGGAAATAACAAGTAAAGCTTTGGCAAGACATGCCACATGCATTAGCTCCCCCTACATGTATGCAATCATGTGATGATAGATCATAAGAGTATGATAATGCATAAACATGACAGAGCAAGCAATGAGTTACATGTGTCTTGGCTATATGCATCAGAGCAAATGATGTAGATGCTAGAAATATACCTTAATCTTCATGAATTTCTCTTGCAAACAATATGTACACCAGAAAGAGGTCTTCATGCACATGAGTGTGATGCATATACTTACCTTGTGGTCTTGAGATAGCTTTGAAAGAGATGTACCTGGGTAAATAAGGTTAGATAACACAAGAGCATCTACTAGACAGAGCAAGAGCGGAAGATCACAAGAGTACTGTCGGTGTCAAAACCGGCGGATCTCGGGTAGGGGGTCCCGAACTGTGCGTCTAAGGCCAATGGTAATAGGAGGCGGGGACACGATGTTTACCTAGGTTCGGGCCCTCTCGATGGAGGTAATACCCTACTTCCTGCTTGATTGATCTTGATGATATGAGTATTACAAGAGTTGATCTACCACGAGATCGTAGAGGCTAAACCCTAGAAGCAAGCCTATGATTATGATTGTTGTTGTCCTACGGACTAAACCCTCCGGTTTATATAGACACCGGAGGGGGATAGGGTTACACAGAGTCGGTTACAGAGAAGGAGATTTACATATCCGAATTGCCAAGCTTGGCTTCCACGCAAAGGAGAGTCCCACCCGGACACGAGACGATGTCTTCAATCTTGTATCTTCATAGTCGAATAGTCCGGCCAAAGTATATAGTCCGGCTGTCCGAGGACCCCTTAATCCAGGACTCCCTCAGTAGCCCCTGAACCAGGCTTCAATGACGATGAGTCCGGCGCGCAGATTGTCTTCGGCATTGCAAGGCGGGTTCCTTCTCTGAATACTCCATAGAAGATTTGGAACACAAGGGTCGTGTCCGGCTCTGCAAAACAAATTCCACATACTGATGTGGAGAGCACAATATTCCACAAATCTAATCTGCTAACAAATTTTCATAGCATGACATCACGCCACGACCCGGTCATCATTCGAACCGTTTTTCTCAACCAGCTACTGCACATATTGTGAGGCGGTTTCCTTGGCACGTATTGTCGAAGCAGAGATCGTGTCCCCTAATCACGGGATTCTCATCAATACGGGTGTGGGTAACCCAACAATACCATCAATCGCGGCGATTGGGGATTAAGCGATTTTACGGGGCAAGTGGGGAGGCGCAGGATCCCTGCTGTCTTTATAAGGAGATAAGAACTCCCCTTTTCATCCACGCCTTCTTCTTCCTCTGCTCATCCATTCCTTCTCGCTCGAGCCCTAGCACCCAAGTGTTCGTCTTCTCAGCCCAAAAAGGTTTCCCGAAAATGTCCGGATCCGGAGCAAGAGGCAAGTGGATGGCCTCTACCGTCCGGGAGAAGGATATCAAAAAGCTTCGGGGGGGGGGGGTATTTGGCCAAGAGAATCGGCCATCGTCTTCTGACGGAGGGACAAATCGTCCCCACTCCGGAACACCACGAGAGGGTGGTATTCCTCCCTCATTTTGTCCGCGGGCTAGGGTTTCCCCTCCACCATTCGTTTGAGGCATCATGTATTATTACGGGATTGATTTTCATGATCTATCCCCCAATTCCTTCCTCAACATCTCGACATTCATCGTCGTGTGCGAGGCGTTTCTCCGCATCCCGCCACACTTCGGCTTATGGCTTAAGGTTTTTAATGTGAAGCCCAAGGTAGTGAGTGGCGAGCACACCGAGTGCGGAGGCGCCATAGTGAGAAAGATGCCCAACGTTACATGGCCAACAGGTACTTTCAATGATTCTATCAATGAGTGGCAGCAGCAGTGGTTTTACATCACCGAGCCGTGCGGCAAGGAATGGGCCGCTGCTCCGGAATTTAGATCCGGAGCCCTCCCGCGACTCACATCCTGGCCCAAGAAGGGCCTGAACTGGGTCTCGTTCGATGAACTATCGGTGCTCCAGATGCGCGTCCAGGATATGGAAGACAAGAACATCAAGCTCGTCAATGTAGTCTAGGTGATGTTAGTTCGCCGGATTCTACCTTGTCAACACCGGGCTTGCAATTTATAGGAGTTCGACCCAGCCAAGCACCAGACCCTGCTAGAGCTCTTTGGCTCCTTGCACAAGGACATTTCGAAGGTGCTTTTCAAGTCTGGCAAATCGTGGCCGGACTCCGCCGAGGACCGTGGGTACCAATTGTCCCGCCCTGCAAGTTCGGTAAGTCACTGTATGTTGACAATTCATGTGTTTTATTCGCATATCCTTAGGAAAATGCTTAATGTCTTTCCCACAAGTCTCCTAGGGCTGCGCGAAGAAGGCAGGGCGAATCTGCTGTCCAGCCCCGCTGCCAGAAGAACCGGCTGGCCTACTTCTGACAAAGATGCTGGTCCCGGCGCCTTACAAGGCGCTGAAGAAGAAGGCCGATAAGGAGGCCAAGAAGACCAGGGGCGGCCCCCATCGCCGTGGCGCTTCGGACACAAAATCTGAAGACTCCAATGCTCGTTCTTCCTCCGAAGAGTACGAGGAGGAGGAGGAAGACGAATCCCCAGTGGGGGGAAGAAAGAAAAGGACGACCTCCACATCCTTGGAGGCCAAGTCACCTAAGAGGGGGAAAACTCTTCTTCCAAAGGAGTCCACCGCCGCCGCCGATAGAAGCCCAGAGTGGGATCCCAGGGCCCAGCCCCAGGTAAACTCGTGAGTATAAAATCCGAACACACTCATGCATCCAGACTTGTCATGGCATAATATTTTAATCTGAGTCGTACTTTTTACAGTCCACGCGAGGTCCCGCGCCGAACAATCCTCGTCAGAGGATTTGCTGGGTTCGGATGCAATGGAGACCGGGAAACCCCCGAAGACCCCCTCCCCCAAACATGTGAATGACACCGAGGTTTCGTCCCAGAAGGACCTAGGCCACGGAGGGGGGGGGGGAAAGATCGCAAAGGTAGCGCTAGGAGGTCAGACTTCAGGGCCCGGACACACGGGAGAGAAGGCTCCCGTTGATGGCGGGGGTCATCTTGAATCCGGCGCCCAACCGGACACGATCCCGGAGACCAATAAGGCCCCAGAATCAGGCAGGCGGCCTCCGTTGGTTGGAGGGGGTGTGTCTGTTCCACCGGCAACCTCTGTCCAACCAGAGGTGTCGGATGCTTTGTTGGCGGCACTGAAGAGCGCCTCCATCGTTGATGACCACCGTGCCCTTAGGGGTGCGGTGATTGAGAAGATTCAGTCCGCTGAGAGTGGACTGAGTGAATCCTGCATCAGTCTCATAAGAGGCTTTGAGGTATGTTTTATGAGGTTTGGAAGAGTGTCATGGTATAGATATCAGCCCCTGATACACTGTTCGGTGAAATAAAAAACCGGACAAAGGATCAAACTTATGTTCGTAGGAGACTCACTTGATGACATCTATCTCTTTTTAACAAGCAGGCGTCTGTAGCGACTGCCGCCTCTCATGCTGCGGAAGTATCCGGACTGAGGCATAGTCTGGAGCGTGCCGAAGGAGAACTTGGCCGAGTGAAGAAACAACTGGAGGATAACCAAGGTATGCAGAAACCTTGTTCATTAAGCACAAATGATTAAGTGTGCATGATGAAAATATTTTTATGATGTGCTCTAGGGGCGACCGCCGAAATTGAGGCTCTTAAGAAGGCTGTGGCTGAAGCCGAGAAGAAGGCAGCCACAGAGCAGGCTCTTCACAAAAAGCACGAGGCCCGAGTTATTGAAGCTGAGCGAGAGCTTCAAGAGGCCGTGATGAAATGCGAGACCTTGGAGCAGAGTTTATCAGGGAAAGAATCCGAACTCGCCCAAGCTCGCCAAGACACAAGTGATGCCCGGGGGGAGGCCCAAGGTGCCCTGAAGGAAATCCAGGAGGCGAGGAAAATTGCGGCTGGTAAGGCTTTTTCTATACAAAGCGGGTATTTGAAAGGAGAAAATCAAGTTAATAGTTTGAATTCTGATTTCTCCAAGGGTATTTGCAGAGCTGCCATGCAGCATATCTGATGCCGCCCAATTCTACCAAGCCGAAGAAAGGAACACTACGGATAAGCTCTTCTAGATGCAGTATCTGGCGCCGAATTATCCAGTGCCTTTTACTGATCAACTAAAATAGCTGATCGAACTGCATAAGGCAGCCGAGCTAGCCATGAAGGATTTGATTATCCGGCCATGGCCCGCCGAGCCGATTCCGAGCAGTTACTTCGGGCTCGTGAAGCGGCTTGTGAGTGCCTGCCCTCGACTCAAAGTCATCAAGCGGTCGGTCTGTATAGAGGGTGCGCGAATGTCCTTCGCCCGCACAAAGGTGCACTGGGGGAAGATGGATGCGGAAAAGCTGATGACCGAGGGACCGCCGGAGGGGAAGGAGAACCACAAGCCCGAACTATATTATGATGGTGTTTTGAAAGGGGCCCGCCCTGCGGCGGAGCGATGTACCAAGGACATTATATTTCCATGAATACAGTCATGTTGTCCTTTGTAGTGTTGAACAAGGTCATTTATATTATTTATTGCTTGTTATTTGAAAGCTTTTCCTCCTGTGCGGCCGTTTTTATATATTAATCCTAAGAGTTGGCCAGTCGTCGGCTTCGGCCCCCACGTAGTAAGTACGGGGGTGCTCGGGATAAACCTGAGCACTCTTTATCCCAGTGTTGGGTCCTTGAAGGAGGTGTTCAGCACAATGAACCAGCCAATTGGACTATAGGGCTTTATCACTCTCACTTAGCCATAGGAGTTTTAACAAAAGGAAGGTAGGCGCAGCCCCTGGTGTTCGGAAGACCGCACGAGGGGCTCTATAAGCACCTGATCAGAAGAAAAGTCGATCCATCGCACGCTGCATTGGTTATGGCATTATGCAGAAGAAATCCTTAAAGATTTTACAACCTCTCGAACAGTTGACCAGTCTCTCGCTGTATCATGACAGTTAGTTTTCGGCTTTCTCTACTGAGGTGCTCATCCGGAAGAACCGGGACACAATCGCAGTAGTTCTCCCTGTGCTACCTTAGCTGATACAGCGGAACGTAAGGTACCAAAACATGGGAGCCGGGCAAACCCAACTATTGACCCAAGACATGATTCGCAGCTGATGCATATAATGCTATAAGTTCGGGGTGCTGAACTACCGTGAAGGTGTTCGGACTTTATTGCATATTATGGGTATAATGAAGCCCCTGGCATAATAAGGCAAAACGTGATATGCCGCTGCCTTTTGACAAAAGATTTCCAGTAAGATATAACAGCAGATAAGCATCATATAAATCCACATGTTGTATTTGAATAATACGTCGATACGTATGAGTACATGTAATGTGATAAAAAGAAATATGACTATGGAACCTGCTGAGACCAGGCGGGAGGAAGCTGTATGCGGATCCGGAGTGTAGTCGGATGATCATCGAGGGGAATATGTAGAGATTCCCTTACGCGCTCGAACTATTTCCACGCCATCCGTCCTGGCCTACGCAAAGGTGAACCTGCAAAGAAAATGCAAGAAATGGTTTTGTGCCACAGAGCGGTTGAGCCGCAGTATGTGGCTTGTCTTAACTTTTGCCGAAGTGTTTTAATTGAGCTCCGGACGAGCCGGGCTATCCCGCCGCGCAGTAGTTCGGACTCCTTTGGCGATGTCCAGGAGCTTGGCCACCGACTCGAGGTTCGATTGAAAGGTGCCATTCACTTCATCTGCTGTTAAAGCGGCGGTAGACTCTTCGGCAGTGAGGGGAAGTTTGGCACTGCCATTAACCATGATGACGCCGCGCGGACCGGGCATCTTGAGTTTACGGTAGGCATAATGTGGCACCGCATTGAATCGAGCAAACGCGGTTCGTCCGAGCAGTGCCTTATAATCACTGCGAAAGGGGACGATGTCAAAGACTAACTCTTCGGTACAGTAATTGTTTGGTGATCCGAAGACTACCTCCAGAGTGATGGAGCCTGTACGATTGGCCTCCACACCTGGTATGACACATTTAAAGGTGGTTTTAGTGGGCTTGATCATCGAATGATTGATACCCATCCTGCGCGCTATGTCCTGATACAACAAGTTTAGACTGCTGCCTCCATCCATAAGGACTCGTGTGAGGTGGAATCCATTAATTATTGGGTCAAGGAGGAGTGCGGCTAGATTGCCCTGATTGGTATTGGCCGGACAATCCTTATGATTGAAGGTGATCGGCCATAGCTTGTATTGTGGGGCGTGTGGCTCCGTTAAGTCGACATCCCTAAGAGTGCATGTTCGTTCCAGCTTGGGAATGTGGGCGGCGTTTAATTTTTTTAGAGGAAAAGGGCTCGAGCGCCCAGGTTCCATTGTAATCAACGAAACCACCGAATCTGTTATGTTATGGGGCTACAAAGCACGCGGGGGAAAACAGCAAAGACGCTGCCCTAGCAAAATGGAAGAAAACACCACACAGTCTACACTCCCGGAAGGAGCAAAGGAAACACAAAGCGGGGAAGATCCTCCTATTACAGGCTACAACCAGCAAAATATTTTCAGAGAAGAAGGATCACGCCCATTCCTTCAGAGCGAAAAGCCGCCCCCGCAGCAAGGAGTTCTTCCACCGCACTGGTTCAGACCTAGCCAGGGTCTGGCCAGAGGAGAAGAGGTGGTGCTCGCGCCAAATGCTCCATCTTTTGTACCAGGAGTTGACATCTCCTCTTGACTGCATCCGCACACCTGATCTCCCACAAGGTTAAAAAGGAAGCTGTCTTTTGTACCAGGGCGTTTATCATGTTCACCGTTTTGATTTGCGGGGGAAATTTCTTTTGCCCTCCTATATTCGGTGATCAGGGCTCCTCGTCGTCATCGTCGCTTTGAGACCCCTTCCCCTTGTTTTTGGCACCTGACCTGCGGGCTTGTCTGAAGACCCAACATTCTCTATTGGTATGATTGGCTGGTGTTCCTGGGGTGCCATGAATTTGGCATGGACGGTCGAGTATGAGGTCCAAACTGGACAGGCCTGAATTTTTTTGTTGAATGGCCTTTTCCATTGATCGGACTTGGAGCTACTGAATCTGGCATTAACTATCGTGCAATAGGTGCTATCACCATTTTTGTGACGCTTGTGTTTGTTGGTCGTGGTTTGTCGTTGCTATCTCTAGCTTTTGATGTGCCAGGATTGCTTGCTGTGTTGTTGCTACGAGCCAACCAGCTATCCTCGCCCGCACAAAAGTGGGTCATGAGTGTCGTCAGGGCTGCCATGGACTTTGGCTTTTCTTGGCCAAGATGTCGGGCAACCCACTCGTCACGGATGTTATGCTTAAAGGCCGCTAGGGCATCAACATCCGGACAATCGACAATTTGGTTCTTTTTAGTTAGGAACCGAGTCCAAAATTTCCTGGCCGACTCTCCGGGTTGTTGGGTTATGTGACTTAGATCATTAGCATCCGGTGGTCGCACATAAGTGCCATGGAAGTTGTCCAGGAATGCGTCTGCCAGGTTCTCCCAACTCCTGATGGAGTTTGCCGGCAAGCTATTCAGCCAATGTCGGGCCGGTCCCTTGAGTTTTAGTGGGAGGTACTTGATGGCGTGTAGATCATCTACGCGGG
The DNA here is from genome assembly GCF_002162155.2 of Triticum dicoccoides. Taxonomy (NCBI): domain Eukaryota; kingdom Viridiplantae; phylum Streptophyta; class Magnoliopsida; order Poales; family Poaceae; genus Triticum; species Triticum dicoccoides. The sequence goes on along the minus strand of NC_041381.1, from coordinate 226,214,767 downwards.
CCATGTGAATGTGGAGGAAGAAATCTTCTATCCATACCGTGGGGTCTGTAGTACCATCATATGATTCAATGTTCATGGGTTTAAACCCTTCTGGGAATTCATGATCCATTACTTCATCAGTGAAGCATTGGGGGTGTGCGGCACCTCTATGCCGAGCTATATTGTATTCGGTCTGGCCGGATTTGTTGGTATATCCGGCATGATGGTCATCGTCACGCATTGGGGCGCGCCCCCATGATCTATAGATCAATCTTGACTGTCCTGCTTTTTTCAATTTGTCTCGCAGGTCATGCGTGGAGCCCGGGCCTTCGTGCTTTTGCTTGTTTGGCGTCAGGGTGCGGGCTGGACTTCGGGATGAAACACCGCTTTGTCTCGGCCACGAGGTGGCTGGTCAGCCGCGTCATGCGCTGGTAGTGTAGTCTTTGATGCCTCCTCCTCTAGTTGAGGTAGCAACTTGCGCCTTGGGTAACTTTTGGTTGGGCGCTCGAGTCCATATTCCTCGGCTGCCAGGACCTCGGTCCATCTATCAGTTAGCAGATCTTGATCAGCTTGAAGCTGCTGCTTCTTCTTCAGGCTTTTTGCAGTGGTTATAAGCCGACGCTTGAAGCGCTCCTGCTCGACGGGATCCTCAGGCACGGTGAATTCTTCATCGCCGAGGCTTACTTCGTCTTCGGAGAGGGGCATGTAATTTTCATCCTCTGACTCTCCATCCGTTGCTTGTTCCTTAGGGCTAGCTTGCTCGTCCTCCCGCTCGGCCTGCTCGAAGCCTGGCTGGGCAGGATTGTTTTTGTCTTCGGCACCATCCGGATTGCTATCCTCTCTTGTGCCGGTATCGCTATTTTTGCTATGGCGGGGCTTAGAGCGGCACCGATGTGTTTAGATTGCTTCTCCAAGGGATTATCCTTCGTTGCCTCATCGCCATTGCTTTCTTTGGGTGTGTCCACCATATATATATATATCATATGATGAGGTGGCTGTCCAGCGCCCGTGGGCGGTGGTTCCTATTCTTCTCCTGCATCGTCATCCACACCGTCGATGTCTTCGGAGTTGAAGTCAAGCACGTTGGTTAAGTCATCGACAGTGGCTATTAAGTGGATGGTGGGTGGGAACGATTTTCTTCGTCGTCCGCTTCCCACTCCAGCCGGACATAGTTCGGCCAAGAGTCTCCGGACAAAGAGAGAGACCTCAATGAGTTTAGCACGTCACCCAAGGGCGAGTGCTAAAAGATATCCACGGAGGTAAACTCCATGATCGGTGCCCAATCAGATTCGATAGGCACGGATGCGCGCGGTTCGGAGCCTGTAGCCAGAGACGAGTCCAAGGGTCCGATGGCACAGGCCTCATAGGAGGTGAGATCGGTGTTTGACTCTATCGCCGCTGAGGGTGCGGCCTCCTTGGCTGGGTCCATCCACCCGTCCTCGGATGGCACGATCTGCTCTGGACTGAAGGCCAGGGCAACCGCAGGTGTGATCTCCCGAACACCGTCCGATGGCAGATGTGGGTCATGCTTGTCGTGACAGTATGGCGCACCTGACATGGGCTCGAATCCGTCGAAGATCAAGTCTCCATGGATGTCGGCAGTGTAGTTTAAGCTTCCAAACCTGACCTGATGGCCAGGGGTGTGGCTATCGATCTGCTCTGGATGGCCAAGCGAGTTGGCCCGTAGTACGAAGCCGCCCAATATGAAGATCTGTCCGGGGAGGAAAACCTCACCCTGGACCACATCGTTGAAGATGATTGAAGGAGCCATCAAGCCTTATCGTGACGACACAGTGGAACTTTCAATGAAAGCACCAATGTCGGTGTCAAAACCGGCGGATCTCGGGTAGGGGGTCCCGAACTGTGCATCTAAGGCCAATGGTAACAGGAGGCGGGGTACACGATGTTTACCCAAGTTCGTGCCCTCTCGATGGAGGTAATACCCTACTTCCTGCTTGATTGATCTTGATGATATGAGTATTAGAAGAGTTGATCTACCACGAGATCGTAGAGGCTAAACCCTAGAATCTAGCCTATGATTATGATTGTTGTTGTCCTACGTACTAAACCCTCCAGTTTATATGGACACCGGAGGGGGCTAGGGTTACACAAAGTCGGTTACAGAGAAGGAGATTTACATATCCGACTTGCCAAGCTTGCCTTCCACACAAAGGTGAGTCCCACCCGGACACGGGACGAAGTCTTCAATCTTGTATCTTCATAGTCCAACAGTCCGACCAAAGTATATAGTCCGGCTGTCCAAGGACCCCTTAATTCAGGACTCCCTCAAGTACCAAGACTGGGATGACATGTTGAGAGTGAGTACTAGGTACTCTATTTGGTTATAGACATGTCCCCAAGAATAAAGATATTCAAATAATTCCAAGGATTTTCTTCCCTTAGGACTAAGCTCTCTCCCCCTGAATCTGATATTGGATAATGGGAGAAGATAGGGTAATAGAAAATCAGAGCAGACAAGAAAATCAGAGCAAAATAAAAACATACCATGTCTTTCCCCTCTTGAAGACATGAGACAACTTTCCTCTTAAGAATAGGAGCATTAGGAGAAGCCTTAGGAGTGCATTCTCTCTTATGTGATAAGCTTTAATGTGCTCTCTCTCCCCCTTTGACATCAATTTCCATGAAGAGACTTCTGGAGCATGAGTCAAGTAGGTTTGGTCCTTGAGTCACATTACAAAGCAACTTGTAACAGGATGCTGGTAGAGGATAAGTATCATTGAGTGGAGCTGGGACAAATATGCAGGATGCAAGTGACACAATTTTTATCTCTGTATTGACATCGGTAGCACTAAGTTGTTATTTTCAGTGGCACCGAGATGGTTCAGTTCAGTCGAAGCAATCATGTCGGTGAGACCAAGTTCAACCCAGAGAGAAAATACTTGTCACCTCAGCTCACTTAGTCAATTATGATCTCACAAGGATATGCAAGGAACTGGATGCAGGAAATGCAGAAAAGAACAGAGAAAAGAAAAGAAATCTAGATGAAGTTTTTTTGAAAGGGAAACTAGCATGCAAGAGACAAATGCAAGGGAACAAAGAACCAACAGAGAACTTCATCTAGAAATGGTCGGTGATAAAGTCACCTATGTTAGAGTATATTGACTTGGGAGTCAATTGAGGACACTTGATTATAGGTCATACTCATCGTTTAAGCTCAAAATGGGGTTGCCATTTTCGTTTAAGCAATTTGATGTATTCACATCTTGTTGAGTTGCCTTGACCCATGTCTTGGGGTAAAGCTTCTCTAAGATGGAATGACATACCTTGGGTGGTGGTGAACTTGGTCATGTAGTTGAACTAGTGTAGGGTGCTCAAGTTGATGTAGATCATCAAGAGTTGGGAGCACCACTCATAGTTGAAGTTCATCTTCCTACATGGGTTAGTCTTGCAAGGAAGAGCACTTGTGTATCTAATTGAAAGTTGATATAAGGAATTTGTCAAAGTATATATTGAATGGATTCATGCTTCCTTGTCTTCATCCACCATTTTTAGAGACTTGGAGATGTAGAGATTGCTTAGAATGTGATTGAGTTGCAATCTCCTAGAGTTGGGTTCGCCCAAGTACCTACAAGGGTTAGATAACATGCAAGAGTACAGGAATATCCAAGACATATGATCATTACCATAAGAGAAGTGTCAAGGATTAGTCATAGTTAGGCTCAAGCCTTGCATGCATCCACATGGAGTTTCTACTCCAAATTTGAGGCATCAATGATGTTCAATTCACCTCTCAACCCGCAAAACACTTTCTCATCATGTGGTTTGGTGAATATATCCGCTAATTGCTTATCGGTACGAACATGCTTAAGTTTGATATCTCCCTTAGCAACATGATCTTGAAAGAAATGATGATGAACTTCAATATGCTTAGTTCAAGAATGTTGCACGGGATTATGAGCAATCCTAATATCACTCTCATTGTCACAAAGAAATGCAACATGTTTCACATGTATCCCATAACCTTTAAGAGTTTGGGTCATCCAAAGTAATTGAGCACAACATGAACCGACGGCAATGTATTCCACTTCGGCGGTGGATAAGGATACCGAGTTTTGTTTCTTGGAGGACCAAGACACAAGAGATCTACCAAGAAATTGACAAGTACCTGAAGTGGACTTTCTATCAACCTTGTCACCGGCAGAATCCGAATCGGAGTAGCCAAAAAGATTAAAGGAAGACCTCTTAGGATACCAAATGCCAAAATTTGGTGTATGTATTAAGTATCTCACTATCCTTTTCACAACCTTAAGATGACAGTCTTTGGGGGCCGCTTGATATCGTGCACACATGCACACACTTCGCATGATATCGGGACGAGAGGCACATAGATATAACAATGAACCAATCATAGAGCGGTAAACCTTTTGGTCAACTGATTCGCCATCCTTTGTCAAGTCGGGAAGTCTATTCATACCTTTGCATTCTTGCATGTTGAACTTCTTGAATAAGTCCTTGGTATAGTTTGTTTGAGAGATAAAGGTTGCCTCCTTAGTTTGCTTGATTTGCATACCAAGAAAGAACTTGAGTTCACTCATCATAGACATCTCAAACTTCTCCGACAAAAGCTTTCCAAACTTTTCACTAAAATGAGGGTTAGTTGAACCAAATATAATATCATCAACATAAATTTGGCACACAAATAATTCTCCATTAACCCTTTTAGTAAAGAGTGTAGAATCAATTTTACCAATTTCAAACCCCTTTTCCAGAAGAAACTTAGTCAAGAATTTGTACCAACCTCTAGGAGCTTGTTTAAGACCATAAAGAGCTTTGTGGAGTTTGCAAACATGGTCGGGTTTCTTAGGATTAACAAAGCCGGGAGGTTGTTTAATATAAACTTCCTCCTCAATTTCACCATTAAGAAAAGTACATTTGATGTCCATTTGATATAAGGTAATGTCATGATGATTGGCATAAGCAAGTAAGATGCGAATGGACTCAAGTCTAGCAACGGGGGCATAAGTCTCACCATAGTCCATACCTTCGACTTGAGTGTAGCCTTGAGCAATGAGACGAGCCTTGTTGCATACAACTTGTCCATTTTCATCTTGCTTGTTCCAAAACACCCATTTGGTTCAAATGACATTGTGCTTCTCATCGGGCTTTTCAACCAACGTCCACACTTGGTTCCTCTCAAAGTTGTGTAGCTTTTCATGCATGGCATTTATCCAATCCGGATCATCTAATGCTTCTTCAACCTTCATGGGTTCAATGCTAGAAAATGAATAAGTAATGTTCACAAAAGTTAGCGAAACGAGATTTAGAGCGAGTAATCCTCCCGGTTTGAATGCTATTAAATATTTGTTCGACGGGATGATCTCTTGAGACTCTAACTCGAACTCGTGAGAGCTTTTGTTTGGGTCGGGGTGGAACATGATCTTCATTGTCTTGTTCTTCCTCTTGTCTTTATTCGTTGTTGTTGGCGTTGTTGTTCTCCCTTGGAGGTGGAGAGGGAGGTCGTCGAGGTTCATCTTGTTGTACATCCTCATTTTCATCGTCTTGATGTGTCCCACTCGTGGATGCCTCTAAGTCAACTTGTGGTTCACCTTGGCGTGAAGTTGAGGCTTCCACTTGGACGGACGAGGTAGTCTCCTTCACCTCCGTTGGGTGAATCTTGCCAATAGACAAGTCTTGGATTGCTTCCGAAGGATCTTTGTCACCTACATCAATTGGCAATTGCTCTACTTGCGAGCCGTTAGATTCATCAAACTTCACATCTACCGTCTCTTCAACCTTTTGGGTGAAATTGTTGTAGACACGGTAAGTGTTAGAGTTTGAGCCATAACCGAGTAGCAAACCTTCATGAGACTTAGGAGCAAATTTCGAACGATGATGCTTATCAAGAATGTAACACTTTGAGACAAATACTCGAAAGTATCCAACTTGGGGTTTGTTACAGGTGAGAAGCTCGTGTGCCGTCTTGCCGAGTAGCTTGTGAAGATATAAACGATTCATTGCATGACAAGCTGTCTCAACTGCTTCTGCCCAAAAGTGTTTTGGCTTCTTGTACTCATCAAGCATCGTTCTCGCCATTTTGATGAGCGTCCGGTTCTTCCTCTCAACAACTCCATTTTGTTGAGGTGTGTACGTAGCCGAGAACTCATGTGAAATACCTTCTTCGTCTAGAAGGTGTCCACATTGGCGTTCTTGAACTCCGTTCCATTGTCGCTGTGAACCTTCTTGACTTCAAATTGATTTTGGGCCTTCCTAGCAAAGTTTTTGAAGATCTTTTGGACCTGCGATTTATCATCAAGAAAGAACACCCGCATAAATCTTGAAAAATCATCAACAATGACTAGTCCAAACGAGTTACCACCGAGACTCTTGTAGGCGTTGGGACCGAAAAGATCCATGTGAAGTAGCTCGAGTGGTCTCCTTGTGGTCATGATGTTCTTCACGGGGTGGCTTCCTCCAACATGTTTTCCGGCTTGGCAAGCGCTGCAAAGTCTATCCTTGTCAAATATGACATCTTTAACACCAAGGATATGATCTCCTTTAATAAGCTTGTCAAGGTTTCACATGCCCACATGACCTAACCGTCTATGCCACAACCTGCCTTTAGAGGATTTAGCAATTAAGCAAGTTCTAGGTTGAGCCTTTTTAGTGAAATCAACAATGTATAGATCACCTCTACGTATGCCGGTAAAGACCATTTTATGATTATCTCTTCGAAACACTTGGCAATCTACTTCAGTAAATAGGACATTGAATCAAAAGTCAGCTAGTCTAGATATAGAAAGTAGATTATAGCCAAGAGATTCAACAAGCATAACATTTTGTATGGAGCTGTCATGTGAGATGGCCACCTTACCGAGGCCAACCACCTTACCCTTTGAGTTATCACCAAAAGTGACATACTTTCGAGGGCCGTCATTTTCAGCAAGCTCATGAAACATATCTTTGTCTCCGGTCATGTGACCGGTACATCCACTATCAAGGACCCATTCCTTTCCTCTGGCCATGTAGCTGTGAAGGTTAGCCATAAGACCAAAGTGTCTCATAGACTCTTCAAGATCAAAGTCTTTATCATCATCCTCATCATAGTATCCATGTTCAACATCATCTTGCAAATGATCATTTCCTAGAGAGAGTGATTCATTAGATATATGATTTTGACAATGTTCATCTCTATGAATTCTAATAGCTTCGGAAATAATATTGCTAATGATTCCAACATCTCCTTTGGCACTCATAAGATTGGTAACCTCAAATAAAAAATCTCCAAACTTAGGATCATTGGGATTCATCTTATTCAAAGTAATAGACTTGTGAAGAATCTCATCTAAGTTTTTCAAGGAATAGTCCAGAAGTCGTTCCTCAAGAAATCTCTATATAGTATAAGCACAATCAAGAGTTGGCAAGTGACCAATCAAATTCTAGGCAAACCTCTAGTGATAAGATTGATAGTTCTAAGATTTCAAATCATGTAAAGAGACTCATCATGGGTAGGATGCAAGGGAGAAACAAGGTGTTCACAAGGAGTAGTAATGTACTTGTTCAAGTGATATTCATGAAAAATTCCAAGCATCTCATTTTTCCACACACCAAAGAACTCTCTATCAAGCATAGGCACTCTACGCCTAAGACTCCCCAACATAGACTCATCCATCTTCATCCAGTGGTGATTAAACCAAAGCAATGGAGACCAAAGCTCTGATACCAATTGAAAGGATCGAGAAGAGGTGTCTAGAGGGGGGGGGGTGATTAGACCCTCAACAAATAAAGGTGGTGGTTTTTAAGTTTTTCAAGTTAAGGTGGTATATTAACACAATTTCAAGCATACACAATACAATTCAAGGAAGCATGCAAAGAGTATATGAGTAGCGGAAAGTAAAGCATGCAACTTGCAAGAAAGTAAAGGGATGGTATTGGAGTGTGCAAACGCAATTGGAGACACGGAGATTTTTGGCGTGGTTTCGATAGGTGGTGCTATCATACATCCGCATTGGTGGAGACTTCAACCCACGAAGGGTAACAGTTGCACGAGTCCACAGAGGACTCCACCCATAAGGGGTCCATGAAGAAGCAACCTTGTCTATCCCACCATGGCCATCGCCAACGAAGGACTTGCCTCACTAGGGTAGATCTTCACGAAGTAGGCGATCTCCTTGCCCTTACAAACTCCTTGGTTCAACTCCACAATCTTGACAGAGGCTCCCAAGTGACACCTAACCAATCTAGGAGACAACACTCTCCAAAAGGTAATAGATGGTGTGTTGATGATGAACTCCTTGCTCTTATGCTTTAAATGATAGTCTCCCCAACACTTAACTCTCTCGCACAAATTTGGCTATGGTGGAAAGATGATTTGAGTGGAAAGCAACTTGGGGAAGGCTAGAGATCAAGATTCTTGTGGTTGGATTGCAATATCTTGGTCTCAACACGTGAGTAGGTGGTTCTCTCTCGGAAAATGAATGTTGGAAGTGTAGGCACGTTCTGATGGCTCTCCTCACGAATGAAGAAGGGGTGGAGGGGTATATATAGCCTCCATAGAAAATCTAGCCGTTACACGCAGATTGCCAAACTCGGTGGGACCGAATGTTAAAACTCTGTCAGACCGATTCAGATCAAAATGTGAATGTTAGAGTTTTCGATGGGACTAACAAGGTCAACTCGGTGGGACCGATGTGCAGGGGTTAGGGTAAAACCTCAACTCGGTTTGACAGATTACACAAACTGGATGGGACCGATTTTGGTAATAAGCAAACTAAGTATTGGTCAAGCAAACTCAATGGGACCCACTGAACAAACTCGGTGAGACCAAAATTGTTGCAATAGGTCACAGAGAATTTGCAAGCCCATGTCGGTGTTGGGGGCGATGCTGATTCCACCAACACCTATGGGGACAGGGCCCCTTTCGGTTCGGTGGGGGGCGGAGAGCTCACAAAGAGCGGATCGAGGCGGTACACGCAAGGCGATTTTACCCAGCTTCGGGCCGCACGGATGCGTAAAACCCTACTGCTGCTTGTTTGTGTATATTGGATTCTTGCTCAGGAGCGATGGACGCTGCCAGACTGAGCGTGAGAGTGTTCTTGGTGTTGAATGAGCCGAACTGGCCGAACCTCCGGAACCCCTTCTACATTGCGCTTGGGCCTCCTTTTATACTTTCAAGGGGTTACCCACAGGTGGCAACGTAGACTAGAAGGGTAAAAATGGAAAAGGATGCGGTAGGTGCAGCTACCGCTTACTGTGGATACAGTGCGCCCTACCTAACTCTGACGGCAGGGGACAAGGGCATTAAATGCCTGTCTGAGTCTCCTAAACAATGCAAAAGGTGACCGTTTGGAGTGCCACCGTTTGCCACGATGGGCTTCTCTTCATCTCCACATGCCACCACGTACCCCTAGCTGCACGGCCTCCTGCCACGTGTGCTTGAGAGAGTCCCAGAGCGACATGTTAGCAGGTGTGCTGGAGCGCGGGCACGAAGTGGGGATTTCCCGCGGCAAGCTCCTTGCCGCGGCCGTCGTCTTGTCGCGTCCGGAAGCTTGTCGCTCGCCGGATCTTGCCGGGACGCAGGGCGCGTCGCGGCAAGCTTTCTTGGTATGCCTTGAGTGGCCTTCCCGGCAAGCTCCTCTTGCCGGGGTCTTTTCTCTTCCTGGCAAGATCCTCTTGCCGGGGCCTTGGTTGGCCTTCCCGGCAAGCTCCTCTTGCCGGGGCCTTGGTTTGAGTACTTTGTTCTTGAATGGTCTTCAAGGGAACCACGGAGGGTCCTGGCGGTCACCCGGCAAGCCTTGCCGCGGGGCGCTGCAACTGCCCGTGCACGAGTTCGGGGTAATAGGGTACCCCTACTCTAGTACACCGACAGGAGCCCCCGGGCCTGGGCCATACACGGTGCCGAGCGCTGTTGGGCCAGGCCCAAAACAGTGCACGGGCACGCGCGGCCTAGGTCACGCCGAATCTAACTCCGCTCCCACCGCGCACGCCCAGAACGGCACGCGTCAAACGCGGCGTCGTGGGAGAGATCGTGGGAGGTTGTTTATTTGGAAGGCCGAAACGTCCGCCCCGTCCCTCTTTATAAGCAGGGGAAACAGGGGCATTTCCTCCATCTTCGTCATCCGCTGTTGCAATCTCAGAAACCTCCGCCGCCCTCTTCCGCTTCCAAAGTCGAAAGAGAGCAGCGCTCCGCTCCAGTCGCCGTCGCCGTCCAGCCTTCGGACGGCCCCCGGGATGTTCCCTTGGTGTCTTCTTGCACCCGTAGTTCGCCTAGACACTCCTTTTGCCCTTTTCGCCTCCTTGACCTGCCTCCTGAAAAGAGGGACAGGAAAGGGATTACGGGCATCTTATCTTTTTAATTTGTAAGCCTTCGGGCCTTAGCTGTATCTAGAACTTGTAATGCTCTCTTTCATGTTTTTCATCCTCTATGGACTGTACCTGAGTGGGATGTTTTTTTAATGAAAAGGGGATGCTTGCCAGGTTATTTGTCTCGTGAGCTAAACCCACGCCAAGGAGCGAATCCTTGGTATCCCTCGGACAGACATTTCATCTCCCGGCAACAGACCCTGCCGCCTTCCCACGTCGCTCGACCTTTCTCACGCTTTTGACGGAGGCAGGAACGAGGTGGGTGCGGTCTCCTCGTTTCATCCCTTTGCGGCCGCGACTTCGACCAAACTTGGCCCCGAGAACGAGCCCCAGGGCCTAGAGTCGAGGGAGCACGGCAGTTTCCGGGAAGAAACGTGGTTTCGCATTCCCTAGTCCATAAGAGGATGCATGATGAGGGATGAAAAACTTATCTGATATTGCAGCCCTCGGCAACTCTGGTTTGCCGTGGACGATTCTTGGCACTCACAGCCCCCAGCGATACTGGCTTGCCGGGAAGGCTTTTATCTTCAGCAGAGAACTTTGACGTTCTCGATGCCGGCTTCTGGCAAGCTCGTGGCCAGGAAGGCTTTTATCTTCAGCAGAGAACTTTGACGTTCTCGACGCCGGCTTCCGGCAAGCTCGTTGCCAGGAAGGCTTCTATCCTCAGCAGAGAACTTTGACGTTCTCGATGCCGGCTTCCGGCAAGCTCGTTGCCAGGAAGGCTTTTATCTTCAGCAGAGAACTTTGACGTTCTCGATGCCGGCTTCCGGCAAGCTCGTTGCCAGGAAGACTTTTACCCTCAGCAGAGAACTTTGACGTTCTCGATGCCGGCTTTCGGCAAGCTCGTTGCCAGGAAGAATTTTACCTTCAGCAGAGAACTTTGACGTTCTCGATGCCGGCTTCCGGCAAGCTTGTTGCCAGGAAGGCTTCTATCTTCAGCAGAGAACTT
>NC_041381.1:226173793-226202929 GCF_002162155.2 Triticum dicoccoides | reverse complement strand
CAAGCTCGTTGCCAGGAAGACTTTTACCTTCAGCAAAGAACTTTGTCGTTCTCGATGCCGGCTTCCGGCAAGCTCGTTGCCAGGAAGACTTTTACCTTCAGCAGAGAACTTTGACGTTCTCGATGCCGGCTTCTGGCAAGCTGGTTGCCAGGAAGGCTTTTACCTTCAGCAGAGAACTTTGACGTTCTCGATGCCGGCTTCCGGCAAGCTGGTTGCCAGGAAGGCTTTTGGCGAAGAACTTCGTTGTTCTTGACACCGGCTCCCGGCAAGATCGTTGCCGGAAAGGCTTATGGCGAAGAACTTCGTCGTTCTTGACGCCGGCTCCCGACAAGATCGTTGCCGGAAAGGCTTATGGCGAAGAACTTCGTCGTTCTTGACACCAGCTCCCGGCAAGATCGTTGCCGGAAAGGCTTATGGCGAAGAACTTCGTCGTTCTTGACGCCGGCTCCCGACAAGGTCGTTGCCGGAAAGGCTTATGGCGAAGAACTTCGTCGTTCTTGACGCCGGCTCCCGACAAGATCGTTGCCGGAAAGGCTTATGGCGAAGAACTTCGTCGTTCTTGACGCCGGCTCCCGACAAGATAGTTGCCGGAAAGATTGGCCCTAGGGGCGTTGCCAGCCCCCGGGCCATGACTGCATTTAAACATGACAAGTGATTAGCATCCGAAGTGCACTTAACTCGCTTGCGAATTTTGACCTTTGCTGCATACTCCCTATGCCTGCTGGAATGCTTTCCGGTGCGTACGATCCAGCCAGCAGCGCTTGAGGGAACGGGCCCTTAGCGGCTATTCGGGAACATCGCCTCCCGGAAAGGTTTACCTTCTTGGTTCTAGCGCAACCGCACAAGTTGCCGAGCGGACTCGAGGCAACATGGAGCGCAACTAGCCCCGAGAAGGCTCCTCGGCATACAGGTCTATGCAGAAATCTCAAATAAATAGCGCATGCTATCTTCCTGTTCAACCTCTCTTTGTACGTCCACCCTATGCTTTCTAGGGAAACTTGCCGGTGCAGGCACCCTTGCCGCGAGCGCCGAGTGCGGAACTTCAGCAGCCTGCTGGCGGGGTCGCTACCGACAAGCAATCTTGTCGCAACTAGTTGCAGATCGCTTAAGTTGTTGAGCTGAATCGAAACAAAGTAAGGGCGCTAGCGGCTCACTTAAGTTGCTGAGCGGACTCGAAGCAAAGTAAGGGCGCTAGCAGCTCACTTAAGTTGTTGAGCAGACTCGAAACAGAGTAAGGGCGCAACTAGCTACGAGTCGATTCCTTCGCGCACAGGTTTTCCGTACAAAGAACAAGATCTCCGAGGCAGATAACCTTATATAGAAAGGAAATATCTAAAGTTTCGCACGACTTAGCTTTTTCTGTTGCCACACTGGCGTCGTTCTTTTACTCGCCCGCTCCTTAGGAGCCATGACGATGAAGAACAGCTGAGCCTTGTGTGCACGCCGGATCGGATTCGCACAATCTCGACGCCCCCTACCTGGCGCGCCAGAGATGTCGGGGGCGATGCTGATTCCACCAACACCTATGGGGACAGGGCCCCTTTCGGTTCGGTTGGGGGCGGAGAGCGCACAAAGAGTGGATCGAGGCGGTACACGCAAGGCGATTTTACCCAGCTTCGGGCCGCACGGATGCGTAAAACCCTATTGCTGCTTGTTTGTGTATATTGGATTCTTGCTCAGGAGCGATGGACGCTGCCAGACTGAGCGTGAGAGTGTTCTTGGTGTTGAATGAGCCGAACTGGCCGAACCTCCGGAACCCCTTCTACGTTGCGCTTGGGCCTCCTTTTATACTTTCAAGGGGTTACCCATAGGTGGCAACGTAGACTAGAAGGGTAAAAATGGAAAAGGATGCGGTAGGTGCAGCTACCGCTTACTGTGGATACAGTGCGCCCTACCTAACTCTGACGGCAAGGGACAAGGGCATTAAATGTCTGTCTGAGTCTCCTAAACAGTGCAAAAGGTGACCGTTTGGAGCGCCACCGTTTGCCACGATGGGCTTCTCTTCATCTCCACTTGCCACCACGTACCCCTAGCTGCACGGCCTCCTGCCACGTGTGCTTGAGAGAGTCCCAGAGCGACACATTAGCAGGTGTGCTGGAGCGCGGGCACGAAGTGGGGGTTTCCCGCGGCAAGCTCCTTGCCGCGGCCGTCGTCTTGTCACGTCCGGAAGCTTGTCGCTCGCCGGATCTTGCCGGGACGCAGGGCGCGTCGCGGCAAGCTTTCTTGGTATGCCTTGAGTGGCCTTCCCGGCAAGCTCCCCTTGCCGGGGTCTTGTCTCTTCCCGGCAAGATTCTCTTGCCGGGGCCTTGGTTGGCCTTCCCGGCAAGCTCCTCTTGCCGGGGCCTTGGTTTGAGTACTTTGTTCTTGAATGGTCTTCAAGGGAACCACGGAGGGTCCTGGCGGTCACCCGGCAAGCCTTGCCGTGGGGCGCTGCAACTGCCCGTGCACGAGTTCGGGGTAATAGGGTACCCCTACTCTAGTACACCGACAGTCGGTGAGACCGTGATCCCATCAGTGAGACTGAACTGATTAGGGTTTTGTAGTGGCTGTATCAGATGAACTCGGTGGCACCGGATAGATCAAATTGGTGGAATCAAGTTTGACTTTTAGGTTTAGGACATATGTGGATATGAGAAAGTGGTTGAGGGCTTTGGAGCATATCACTAAGCACTTTGAGAAAGCAAGCCATTAAGCAATACCTCATGCCCTCTTAATAGTATTGGCTTTCCTATGGACTCAATGTGATCTTGGATCATTAAAATGAAAATGTAGAGTCTTGAGCTTTTGCCAATGTTTGTCCTTAGCATCTTGAAGGGGTTCCACATCCTCTTGTCCATGTCCATGCCACTCCAATGCCGAACTCATCTGAAATATACTATGTAGAAGTATTAGTCCAACAAGAGATATGTTGACATTTAGTACCAAAATCATCCAAGTAGCACTTGTGCTTTCAAGCTTGTCGGGGCCCTTGGTGTGCGACGACCCGGACGCTGCGGGATGATTGAGGCGCTCCTACTGCGTGTTCGCGGCGCCCAGTAGGCGCTCCTGTAGCTCCTCGCCCTGCAGGTCCTCGAGGCCTATTGTGGCCACCTCCGCGGCGTGCATGTTCTTGACCTGGGTGTCATAGACGGGCGGGATCACGCCCAGCGCGCGGCCGATGGCGGTGCCACGGGTCCGCACCTCGGCAACCCGGCTAGGCTCAGCCGCCGCTGGCGTGAGGCCGTATGCGGTGTCGCGCTCCCGCTAGACGGACTCCAACCGCCGCTGCGCAGCGACAAGCGTCGCGGCCTCGTCCAACAGGTGCTTGTGCTCCTCCTCGAGCTGGGCCCGAGCCTGGGCGGCATTGGAGGCATTGATGTCAGTGGTGATGGGACCGCTGAGGTTCTGCATCATGGCACGCAGCGGGTCAGCCATGCTGGAGCGCTCCGCTATGTCTTTGGCGGCAGCGGCCTTCCTCGCGGCGGTGGACGATGTGGAGCCAGAGTTGATGACAAGCATCTCTACCCAGACACAAAGATCCTCCACCCCAGCAGAGATGTCATTGCCGAGGGGAACAGGCGAGTCTATAATGTCGAGCAACCCGCTGTGGTACTCATAAGCCACGGACGCGTCGGAGATGCGCATCGCAGCGAATGGAGCAATGAACGGGCCAACAATGCCAGCCGGCGCCGCGCCAAGCGTAGGGGCCAAGCCGTGCATGCAGGGCTCGCCGGAGTCGGCGCAGGGCCACGTATGGAACATGTCTTTGACCGGAACCTCAAGCTGCCCCACGGTGGGCGTCTACTGTCATGGTGGGTGCATGATAGATGCCACGGGGTGGCTAAATAGAGGGATAGGCAAGAGGCAAACAGTGGGCTCTAGAAGCAAGGTTGGTACGAGCGAGCGGGAGACGTAAGACTTACCCAGGTTCGGGGCTCTCCGGAGAGATAACACCCCTAGTCCTGCAGAGTGTGGTTTATATGTGGATGGTACAAGCTTGCTCCTAGAGCTATTTTGGGGAGGAAGGAAGGCAGGCCAGTGCATAGGCTGCTCCTTCTCTGTGTGGTGGAAGTGAGTGCCTGTGTGTAGTTCTCTTCTAATCGCCCCATGCATGGAGACCTCCTGGGGGTTTTATAGGCCAACCCCATAGGGTTACAATGGTAAAGTTACATGGGCGTGGGGCCGAGTTGTTAGTGACTTGGAGCCGGTAGCAAGGTGACGGGTTCTCCAGGTCCGTCAGGTGTGGGTTTCGCTAGGTTCGTCGGGTGCGGGCCGTACCGGGCCCGCCGGGCGCGGGTACGACCGGCTGCTGGGTACTATAGGCACGCCGTGTTGGTCGTCAGGGGACGGTCGCGCCATCTTGCTACAGGGTTGTGCCTCTGGGATGCTGCCCGCCCGAGGAGGTGGCTTGGTCCGCACGGTAGCCGCGCCTGCCGAAGCCGGCGTAAAGGGGAGCACACTATGGCCATGCCTGTTTGTCGACGAAGGTTTGAGTGTGGGGACCAACCGGCATGCGCCAGCCGGCTGGTGCCGGGTTGCGGGGCCTGGCCGGGTCGAGCTGGGAAGCCGGCCAGGTGCAAGACGGGTTGACGGGCGTTGCCAACCCTGATGGTTTTGAAAGGGATCCGGGTTCCATTGCCTGCCTGGGGTCCATCCCCCCGACAAAAGTGCCAAGTAAAGCCTTTCAGATAGTGTGGATGATAGTTGACATGATTCTATGCAAAAATAGATACTTTTGCTTCCAGGAATAGAATTGTTTAAATTCACTGGAACATGATAAAATTCCGATTTTTTACAGATGATTCAAATATAAATTACCTACATTGTCCTAATTTCTAGAATTTTTGGATTTACAGAAGTATGGTCATTGTCCAGATCATTACAGATTGTTCTGTTTTTGACAGTTTTTGTTTTCAATGCATAGTTTGCTTGTTAGTTTCTATGGCTTATATTGCTCAATATAAATTGTGTAAATGATAAGGTACAATAGGCATTGTGTGAGAAAAATTATGAATCTTGTCTTTGATAGTACCAAAAGTGAATGGTTTGCTCTTTGTCATATTAACATATCTCACGAAGTTCCATTAAGTTTTGTGTGATTGAAGTTTTCAAGTATTGGGTGAGATGTCGATATGAGGAGAATAAGGAGTGACAAGATCCTAAGCTTGGGAATGCCCAAGGCACCCCAAGGTAATATTCAAGGAATACCCTAGCAACTAAGCTTGGGGATGCCCCAGAAGGCATCACCTCTTTCTTCTCCAATATTATCGGTAACCTCACTTGGAGCTATATTTCCGTTCGTCAGATGATATGAGTTTTACTTGGAGCATCATTTTCTTTCATTTGTATTTGCTTTCTGCTATTTTGAATAATGTTTTGCATCTTTCACTACAATAAAAATGTCAAGTATAGCCTTTGACATGCTTATTTTGCAAGTATATGAGTTGCTATTTCAAAACAGAAAGTTTATTGCTGTTGCAAAAATTCCCGAGAAAAGTCAGAATGTGATAAAATGTTGATTTTTTTGAAAAATAAGCTATGATAAATTTTCTACAGTGTGCTTAATGTTCAGAATTTTTTGATTTAAATAAGATTGGATCTTGCTTCATCATTTACACATTGTTCTGTTTAGACAGATTGCTGTTATGTTTGCATTATTTGCATATGTTTGCTTGTTTAATGATTCTATTTGAGGATAGGAGTATTAAATATGCAGAGGCATTTAGTATGCAATGTTAAATAATAATTCCAGTGATTTGTTAGAGTAGAGAATGATAAGGTTATTGCATTGATATATATTAACTTATCTCACGAGTTCTTCACTACAAAAAAATACACTTCCGTGATGATACGTGTTTGTCACAGTAGGTCACATTTTCTGTCATGCATGTACATCCATGACGATTTTATGAAATAATCAAGATAGTCATACCCGTGCTATCGTAGAAGTGTTCCATGACATTACCAAAGTTATCATCACGGAAGTGTCCACTTCCATGACGATAAATTGCGCGTCATAGAAGTGCTTTCGTCAAGGGTGACCAACACGTGGCATCGACTGTAACGGCTTGCCGTTAAGTTATCAGGTCCGATTTTGGATCCGATAACCCGTTAACAGCCCAGACCAATGGGGATTTTCCATGTGTCAAATTCTCATTGGCCGGAGGAAACGCGTGTTGCCTCACCGTTGGGACAGATGTCATCCACTCATTGGACAAGAGCCGCCTATGATACGTCGACATGTGGCACGGCCGAATAGAGGCCCATTCCAGTGAAAAGGTTGGGCCTGTCAAAATAAGCGGGCCAGCCCATTAGCGGCCTACTTGAGTCAGGCCCACTTACAAGTACAACCCATACAAGTTACACAGAATCGTCCCATCAAAGGCCCATTCTAGATTGTACAATTTCCAGCCCATCGTTAGTTTAAGCCCGTTAACAGCCCGCTACATTTTTGGGCCCAATTGTGGCTTGAGCTGCTTTTGGCCTATTAGGAGCCCATCGTCAGTTCCAGCCTGTTAACGGCCCGAAACATCTTTCGGTCTTTTCTCGGCCCATTCTGTAGTTGGGCCAATTCTAGCCCGCTGTGACTTTAGGCCTGTCCTCGGCCCATTCGGTAAATGGGCCAACTCTTAGCCCATTTTGTCCCGAGGCCTATTAATGGCCCACACAACAGTTGGGCCTTTGACTTTAGGTCCATTAGGGGCCCATGTTCCATAGGGCATCATTTCAGCCCAACGCGACTTTCGCCTGTTAAAAGCCTAGTTTGCAAATTGGGCCTCCTCTGGCCCATAACACTTTCGGCCTCTTACTGGCCCGTAAAGTAAAAGGGCCGAGACAAAATTGACATTTATTTCGGCCTGCTAAAGGCCCGCATGCCATTTCTATTTATACGGCCCTATCGAGCTTTAGGCCTATTGACGACCTGCTAAGAGCCGTTGTTACGGTGGGCCACATCCTTTGGGATCCACTTAATATAATTTTGACCAGCTCAATTAAGGCCCGCTTTGACTACACATGTTTGTTCGTTTGTATGGCGTCCAGGAAAAGTTTGGGTGTGTTGGCCCCCGTTTCAACGATATAGCATATTCAAGAAATATCCTACTCTATACTATCGCCTCTAAAAAACATACACTATATAATAAAAAGACTAAGGAATAGAAACATAGAATAATCCTACACTATACAATAAAGAAATTACAGCTGAATATACCCACTGGGCATCATAGTTCGGCACCAGTGATAATAAAGCGTACACAAATAGAAAATTACATACACTGGACAAATAAAGCTCATCCATCATGGACACGCATCAATAGAACTTACCATCTGGACTATAATCTCTTCAGAAAATAGGATTGGGCGGATTCAGATAGCACAAATTTCAGTCTGCAAAATCTCCAATTACTTTGTGGTTACCTGAGTGCCTTGTTTCATTTTTTTGACTCCTGCATCTAATACCTGCATGTCCAGTCTCAACTTGTTGATTATACATTGAGAATCATGTACACGTTGTCTTGCCACCTCTCGTTGATGCTCGAGAACATCAGCACATTCCAATTCCAATCCATAATCATTCGGTAACGGCCATGCCACACTACTCGCAGATCTTTGTGTTGATGTCACTTCATCCTGAAATGTTTCTGTAAGTACACATGAATAGGGCAAAAATATAGTTACAACAGTGAAGCGAGCAAGACACACTATTTTGTACATGGCAAAACAGGACTAACAATAATGTTACACATCATGAAGCATAAGCAGGTGATATTTTAAAAATTATAAAAAGGTAGTCTGTGCAGCCTGCATACAAAAATCTCTCTTAGCTCACAAGAGGAGCATGATGTTGGGGCCCAATCCAAAACACGGACAAGTTACAAATTTAGACAGCACGTTGCGTATAAGTAAGCAAACAATTGGCCATTCTCTAGCTCAATTAAAGTCTCAGGGAGCATAATGAACAACAGAGGGATTCATACAAGCCTACTACAGTAAGCAAAACTATGCAATCATTAGCCTAGTATAAACTAGATTGTGAGCCTCATGCAATAATAGTTGGTTAATAGACTTCAAAGCTTCAGGCACACTTGGGCAGAGTAATTAAATGGTAAGGCCTTTAATTATGTCAACTAATAGTTATACAAGTACCCAACATCAGGCATCATTGTTTGGGCATCTCATTAACTGAGGACAAATAAAGCAATTGAAAAGAGCTAATTAACTATGCCTGAAACAAACAAGGAATTGAACTGTTGAGTTGGATACAGTGACTTACCTTAACTGGTTGAAGAGGCTCAGCGCAGCTCCTACTTCTCTTGCAAGGCTCCTTCCTAACATCTTGTACTTGGAAATCCTCAATCTTATCTCCATTGCACCCCCTGTGCAAGGTGACACAAACTAGTTAACTCATCTCCTTGGAAGATAAATATGCATACTTTCTAGTCTGTGAACAACACAAAAGGATGAGATTATAACAAAACAACACCACATAATGAAACATGCCACATCTCTTGCACTTGCACACAATGAAATGAGCATTTACTATGTCTGCACTATGTAAAAACTAGGCATATCTTCGAACTGGATCTCTAGATACTCTTGGAGAGCCTACTTTAGTGTACATCCAAACCTTTATGTCACCTATGAGTTAGACAAGGCCCCACTACAGCAGCCCTTAGTGTTTAAATCGTTGACAAGCTCTATTAGAGTGTTAGGTCAAGAACAACAAGTAATCAAAGCAAACAGTCCTAGTATGGCTGGCTGATGCAAACAATCAAATGAACATATGTGTGAGCAAATCTTACATATCAAGAAAAGAAGCAAGAAAGGAGGCTTAAAGACCTTCACTTGACTGACTAGATTTAAGGGGCATTTAAACATCATGTACAACGTATGTACTAACATAAACATTGCATATTCCAGATTCTACAATGGAATGCAAATGTATTAGTTTATGCCATGTATGATGATGCCTAAATGTACACTATAGCAGGCAGGAGTGATTCATCATTGCAAGCACAATTGAATTGCAGGTTAAGGGCCAGTTCAATTCCGCCTTTTCAGGGTTTATTGTCAAAATAAGCCATAAAAGATGTAAAGAAGTCATTTTTGAGTTATGGGCTTGGGCTTAACTTATTTCGCTTTGGAGGGGGGTGTTTCGGGTAGAACCTCACTAAAAATTGAAGCGAAGGGGAATAGTGAAATGACTTTGTTGTCTGCCTGTATGATACGTCTCCAATGTATCTATAATTTTTGATTGTTCCATGCTATTATATTACCCCTTTTGGATGTTTATGGGCTTTATTTTACACATTTATATCGTTTTTCGGACTAACCTTCTAACCGGAGGCCCAACCCATATTGCTGTTTTTTTGCCTATTTTAGTATTTCGAAAAAAAGGAATATCAAACGGAGTCCAAACGGAATGAAACCTTCGGGAGCGTGATTTTTGGAACGAACGTATCCAGAAGACTTGGAGTGCAAGTCAAGAAGCAGCCAAGGCTCCCACGAGATAGGAGGGCGCTGTCACATCCCTAGCTTCTGGTGCTGCCTAGTGTTTGCATCATGTTTAAATTTTGAAACTTGAACTGAGGAAATTTGGAAGCCTCAAAAACTTAAATAAAAGAAGGGCAAAAACCCTAAAATCTCATTCATTGTTCCAAAATGCTCTTCTTAAATGTTTGATAATTTTTGGCAAGGGTTCTGGTCCCAACCAAAATATTGAACATTTTTAAGGATTTATTTTTGGGACTTTGAATTTAAATCATTAGCTATTTGAATTTGAATTATATTCATATAATTAGAATATAATTTCAAATACCCCTGAAATATTTTATGAGCTTTTGGAAAAGTCCATCTAGCAAAATAAAAATATTCTGAGGAGTTTTTGGCATTGTTTGAATTTGTTTAAATTCAAAACAATGGCAAAAGATATTAATAAAAGAAAACAGAACAATAAAACAGAGCAGAGAGCACTTACCTGGCGCCAGCAACCGGCCCAGCTCCTGTGCTGGCAGCCCACCGGTGCGGCCCAGCCCACCAGGCGTCCCCCCCTGTCGTCTTCCCCACGCCAGTAGGCAGCGCGCGTGGCCGACGGGCGCCGACGCTACCTCGGCCACCTCCTGCTTCCCCGGCCACCTCCTGCTTCCACCGCGACGCCACGGCCCTCCTAGCATCACCACGCAGCCCCTGGCTCCCTCTCTCACTCTCCTCGCTCCTCCCCCCCCTCCTCTGTTTCTCGCACGCAGCCACCGAGCGGAGCTCGTCGCCGCCGTCCACTGCCACCACGGCCACCGGGCCTCCCTCGCTTCCCCGACTAGCCCACAAGCTCCGCCACTCCGTCCTCGACCCACCTCACCGAGCCACGCCCCTCCAGAAGCCCCCGAAGCACCGCCCCAATGTTTTTCCCCTCCTCGGACCCGCCGGTCGCCGTCGCCCGATTCGTCGGCTCCGGACCGTCCCCGGCCTCGTCCCCGCCTCGAATGGATCCGCTGTGAGCCTCCGCTGCTTCTCCTGTGCTCGCCCCCTCCATTCTCGCCCCTAGCCCCATCTCCCACTGCGGCCGAGAGCTTCTCGCCGCCGGCCATGGCGTGACCATGGCCACAGCCACCGCAGCTCGTTCCCGAGCCCACCATCGTGCTCAGCACGATCGCATGAACCCGTAGACACCCACAACGCCTCCTCCCGTGCTCTGTAACGCCACCCCGAGATTGCCCGAACTCCGGCAGCCGCAAAAGAGCTCGCCGCCGGCAACTCCGGCCACCCCAGCCTCCGCCACCGCCACCGTTGGATGCGCCACTCCACCCTCTCCCCGTAGCTGCTCCCTGCGCGCCAAAAGAGCCCCTGTAGTTGGTTCCCGACGCGCACCGCCGCGTCTGGCCTCGCCGGCGTCATGTCGCCGGTGGGTTTGACCCCCGCTGACCGTTGACTGGTGGGCCCAGGTTGACCCTTGGGTCCATGACAGGTGGGGCCCGCCCTGCTAACTAATCCAGAATTAGCGCTAACTAAATTTAGTTAGATTAACTAACTACTGACAGAAGGGACCCACTGGTCAGTTTGACCCGGACCGTGCCACGTTGACCTGCTGACGTCATGATGATGTCAGGCTGACGCAGTAATGTTTTCTGGATTTATTTTTATTCAGAAAATTCCAGAAAATTGTATAAACTTCTAAAATTCATAGAAATTCAACCGTAACTCCAAATCAAATAATTTATATATGAAAAATGATCACAAAAATCCAATCTATCCATATGTACTATTTTCATGCATGTTAGAACAACTTATAGCTGCTGTTTAGCACAAATCATATAAATGACATTTGAATTTCATATGGAGTTTGGTTTTGAACTTAGGGTTCAAACCAACTTCATTTAACTTTGTTGCTAGCTGCATTAGCTAAAACCACAGCATATTGCCATGTCACACTCATGCATCATATTGTTGCATTGCATTGATTGTGTTCTTTCTCTGTTGCTGGTGTTTGTCCCCTCTCGATAGACGTGGTTCCGACGATGAGATCGATGACACCGATGAAGAACTATATTGTCTTCAGAAGTGCCAGGCAAGCAAAACACCCTTGTTCATTCCGATATAATCCCACTCTCTCGCTCATGCTCTCTTTTACTGCATTAGGACAACAACGATTCATCTGTTACTTGCTGCGGGAGCTGAACCCCTTTATCCTCTGCATGACCTGTCATTCCACAGTAAATAGATGAAACCCACTAGCATGAGTAGGAGTTGTTTGAGCCCTGTTGTGCCTACTCATTCTTGCTTGTTTGTCATGCCTGCTACTGCTTAGAGTTGTGTCAGGTCTGATTCATCGGGAATGAATCAGAGGTGTGTGAACATGTCCTACTGTGTGTGAGCTAAGTGTGTGAACACGATTTGGTAAAGGTAGCGGTGAGAGGCCATGTAGGAGTACATGGTGGGTTGTCTCATTGCAGCCGTCCTCAGGAACTGAGTTCTGTGTTTGTGATCCATGATTCAGCTACTACCACGCATTGGGCCCAAAACCAATGGACCCTCTTGGCTTCTTAATCACCCTTGTCCTCTGTCCAGGAGTTGCAAGTAGTTTCTGGTGTTTGTAGTATGCTGGAGGCCGTGGGCAGCGCTGACCGGAGGGGTGGGCTGTGATGCGGTAGGCACGTGGCACGGTGTACCGGGCGCCCGTTTGGTGTCTCGGGAACCCTGTTCACATCGTTTGGGGCTGTGAGCGAAACCCCGGCCGGATCTTCTCATGGATGGAACCCGAATAGGCGATAAACCTGGACTAGAGACTCGAGTGTTTAGGTAGGCCGTGGCCGACACCCACGTTGGGCTTCCGCTTGAAGGTTGCCGAGTACATGTCGTGTAAACGGCGGTAAGTGGTGAGAGCGTGTGTGAAGAAGTACACCCCTGCAGGGTTAACATCATCTATTCGAATAGCCGTGTCCGCGGAAAAGGACTTCTGGGTTGCCTGTACAGTTCATAGACAAGTGAAAGGGGATACTTTAAAATGCGCAAGATAAGCGTGAGTGCTATGGATGGCGTTCTCGTAGGGAGACGGGAGCGGATCCATAGTGGTGTATTGATATGGTGAATATGTGGACTCGTGTGCGCCACCTCAAAAGAGTCGCTTGCAGTCGTAGTTTAGGATAGCTACCGAGTCAAAGCTGGCTTGCTGCAGTTAAACCCCACCATCCCCTTTGTTGATAATGATGCATACGTAGTTAGTTCTGATGTAAGTCTTGCTGGGTACATTTGTACTCACGTTGCTTAATTTATGTTTTTGCAGAGAGACTTCAGTCTCACTAATAGTTCCACGTGGACTTCGATGTTTAGCTTGTTACCTCAGCTACGATCTTGTGCCTCGGCAGGATTTGGTAGATAGTCAGGCTTCTCAGGCTTTTCCATTTATAGATGTCTGTACTCAGACATGATAGCTTCCGCTTGTGTTTTGACTTGTATGCTCTGAATGTTGGGTCGTAGGACCCATGTTTGTAATTTCTCGCTCCTCGGAGCCTATTGAATAAATACTTGAGTCGTAGAGTCATGTTGTGACGCCATGTTGTGTTTGCACATATCGAGCATATTGTGTGTATGTTATTGAAATGCTTGGTATGTGTGGGATCTGACTATCTAGTTGTTTATCTTTAGTAGCCTCTCTTACCGGGAAATGTCTCCTAGTGTTTCCACCGAGCCATGGTAGATTGCTACTGCTCCGGAACACTTAGGCTGGCCGGCATGTGTCCTTCTTCATTCCTGTGTCTGTCCCTTCGGGGAAATGTCACGCGATGAATAACGGAGTCCTGTTAGCCCGCTACAGCCCGGTTCACCGGAGTCCTGCTAGCCCAGCGCTACAGCCTGGATTCACTCGCTGATGACCGACACGTTCGATGCTGGGTCATGGATGCCTGTCCCTGTAAGTTTGTGCCACTTTGGGTTTACGACTAGCCATGTCAGCCCGGGCTCCTTATCATATGGATGCTAGCGACACTATCATATACGTGTGCCAAAAGGCGCAAACGGTCCTGGGCAAAGGTAAGGCGACACCCGTGGGAATACCGTGCGTGAGGCCGCAAAGTGATATGAGGTGTTACATGCTAGATCAATGTGGCATTGAGTCGGTGTCCTGACAGCGTTGGTATCAGAGCTTGACTGCCTGCAGGATTACCAAGCCAAACTAGCCGAAGTTGAGTCTAGAAATTCTTTAGTTATATAAGGGAATTGATTGTGGGATGGAACGTAAGGCTCTTTTTACTCCTTATACCTTATGCCCTTCTGATCTGAGTCATCTTATCTTTCCTACGGGGATTAAGAACTAGGCTATCTCTTCTTTCTATCAGGATCACGTGTTACTAATCCGTAGACTTATAGAATTGTTGGAATTAAGGCTCAGTTCAGTTTCTGCCTCTGTATGTTAATTATTGATCTCGAGACCTTGATATTGTGCTTCTGAGTGGCTATGCCACCATTTTTGTAGCATGTCTCAAATCTGTTTGAGCATTTATAGCCGTTATGCTGTCCGAGTCATCCCAGGTTTCTAAATAGTCTGATGCATTTGCAAATCCTTTCTTTCCGTTCCTGATGTCCCTTATGGTCAGAATAAGCACACTAACCGGTGCATTGAGGTAATTTATTGCCTTGACATATATGTTGGAGCTACTATTATGACCCTAGGTGTTTTAGGGAGTCACCTAGTAATCTAGCAATGTTTTGTGTTCCCAGTGTGAAGATTCTGGCCATCATTCTCGAAAGCATCTCGTGGTGCTACTTAGTAGTAGGTATTCTATTCCTGGGTTCTTGAACCCGAGATTCACTCTACTTACTTCATGTTGATAGTGTTTGCTAGTTCCTTTAGGATATTAGTAACTTTGCGATAGTCTTCGAGGTCCGTGGTATTTTCCTTCTTCCAAATACTATGAACCACTTATGGCAGTAGTTTGTTGGATCAATAGATCACAATTAGAGTACTCTTGAGGAGTTCTCCATTCATAAATCGTGACTCTGCCAGTCCTACCTCTCTGCATGGGTTATCCGGAAGAAACATGTTGAACTTGGTTCGACATACTAATCTATGCATCCACAACTCAGAAAATTATATGTTCTTTGAGTTGTCCCTCTTTAGTTGTCTACTGACCTTCGTCTATCAATTGATAGTCAAGAGTATGCATGCATTCGTTTATCGATGCCTATTACCCTTGTGGTCCGTCAAGCCATTCTATCGCGGAATGACTAGGAGAAACAAACTCCAGTACCTCTTCCATATCCAGGATTGGGTCAAAGAAGTTGTGCTCCACAGAACAAATTGCTAATCCAGCTTTTGTTCTGCTCTACCTTGGAGTATTACCATCTTTATATCAGGATTGTTATAGGAATTGCACACCATCCTATGAACTCTTGGTACAGTGATACTTCTTGCCATCATTGTTCATTCCTTGGTTCCTGTGTATTGTAACCGGAATGCCGACAAGTGAATCGTGGTGTGTGAAATCAATACTGCTAGCAACTTCGTTGCTTGGTAGTTAAATGGACAACAACCTCATTCTTAGCGTGCTGATTATTGAGTCATCATTCTAAGATTGATCGTGCTACCTAGTCCTTATTCCTGGTGCACTTTTCAATCAATGAGTTAGGATAGTGTCAATCCTTGCTTGTTTGATTATATCGTCTTGCGCTGAAAAGCAAGATTGTTCTCAAGCTTAGTAACATACCGGTGGTTCATGATTTTCCGAAGATCTTCTCGGAAGTATTACCAGGTTGTCACCTGACTGCTATGTTGAGCTCGTGATCAAGTTGGTTTCTTGTGAACCACCCTCTCTCCAAGATCGGTGTTAGATATCCCTGAGCTAGTTGGTTAAGCTAGACAACAACTTGGAGAGTTGGAAGATAAAAGCTTGCCTGACTTAGTTCGTTCCAAAGGGATATTCTTGTGTAGTGTGTGTTTAAGAAAGATGATATCTTCATCGATTGGTCCCTGTGATCAGTTGCTGGACCTATTGTCTTATCAATCTTTGATTTGAGTGTGGGCTATCGTCAATCAAATCAGTACCAACGATGCTCGTAATGTTGTCTTACTCGTGGTTGATCCCTCGAGCATATACCATTACATCTTTTGGTCTGACCAATGCTATCACTGTGTTCACATGATGGTGGAAGTCCAGTGATATGGAAATTCCGATGAGTTGTTGTTGAGCCCATCAGTAGCATTTCGTCTCCCCCCATGAATCATGTTGAACATCAACCTAGTGTTGAAAATTTTGTAAGCAATGTCTTCGTGCTCCGTTCATGAAGCCTATGTTTGGATGAAAGTAGTGACTTCCTCTAATTCATGTGCATCTGATGTAAGTTGCCGCCATGAATTCGAGGAAGATTGTTTTGTTTCCTTTGGAATCATCCCAAATCAGTCATGCACACGTGCGAAGTATTCTGTAGTCTGGAGCCTTGCAACCTTCATTCTATATGTGTCCCTAGCACACTAAGCCACTGATTGACTTGTTCAAGGAAAAGAAGTCTATGCTTGGGATCTAATCCATGGACTTGCGTAAAGACTTCGATATCCTCGATGATGGTTCCCCACCTGAACTCGGTAGTGTTTAATTATAAGACTACTACGTGGCCATGCTTGTTTGGGACAACGTGTTCACATGTTTGTAGCAGAACCAGCTCATGTTTTGGAGCTTACTATCGTAGTTCATTCCCCGAGAATCTCACAACGTCATCTCGTTGATTTGTGTTGCAAACTTTCGTTTTTCTTCCTAGACTCGATGAGTCTGGAATATCCTGACACCAACCAGATCTGAATCTCAGGAAGATATGATGGTTTGGAACATTTCCCAAGAACTATAATATCAGTCCCTCGGAAACCGGTAAAGTGGATGTCGTGGCCAACACACCCCGCCGGGAGACCTAATATTGTAGTATCTTGATTGGAGAAGTTGGCCACCTCCCCATAGGGATTTCGTAGGATTTACTCCCTAGTTGCCCCTATGGATTTTTGAGATCCCGAAGTCCGACCTTTTACTTGATGTTCTAGATATCAAACCATATCTATGGGTGGATTATGCTAGCACATCAAGGAGAACATTAGAAGCGGAGTGCTAAATGTCTCTCGGTCGATCATCCAGATTTCGTCCCCTTGGCCTCGTTAAGGTGAAATCTGAGAAAGTGTTATCTTCCTTTGCATCTACATCTTCCACCGGTATTCATCATGGTAGTATGATGTGTTGCCAGGATCCTTGACACGGATATTGGTAAAATCTTGATGATTATGGAAATGCTCAAGTTCTTGAGAGCACGCGCAAGTGCTAGGTTTGATCATCGGCATTAACTGTATAGTGCTCTCAGTTTCCTCGGCAATGCTATGACCTTTCCAAACAGTGAATTCACTCTCTATTGTTGGGTTCTTCCCCAGTTACCAGAATCATTCCCAACATTTGCATTTTGTTCCCAGCTTGCACCGCCAATGTGCCATTCTACCATGGGTCTCTTCCATTTCCGGTGATAAGCAAAAATTATCCATTGCGTTGTCTTCAACAAGGTAATCCACATCGTCCAAGTCCGAGTATGCCATCCTACCGACCCCCTCCAAACGATCGCTCGAGAATTGCCTTAGGCTGGTTTAAAAAGTTTCAATGATCTCTGAATCAAAGGTAATTCTTTTTGCCACTTAAGGGGATATATCTACGAGTCACGGTTCTTAATGTGTCTCGTTGTGGTATCATGGCAACTCAACTCCTCGCTACGTTAACAATCGTTTACCACCTTTTTAAGTGTGAAATTGTTGTCTACCTAGTGAACCTTCGTCATCTACTTCACTCCATTCCTATGGATGTGTGCTTCGTCTCTCAGCTCAAGAGATGTTGCTATGTCTCATTCCGAGAGTTAATCCTGAGTTGTTCAACCTTCGAGAAGATTGATCCTTCTAGAGTTCCCTTCTCCTCTCGTTGTCATGTTGGTTGGAGTTCTCGGGACAAGACATCAAGATAATGATGGTGAACGAATCAACGTTCATTTGAAGTGCACCCTGGATCGTGAAGATTATACTAGTTTGTGTTTCCCCTTCATCTTACCCTACGCTTGTATCTCGAGACGAGATTCTTGTTTAGTGGGGGTGAGTTGTCACATCCCTAGCTTCTGGTGCTGCCTAGTGTTTGCATCATGTTTAAATTTTGAAACTTGAACTGAGGAAATTTGGAAGCCTCAAAAACTTAAATAAAAGAAGGGCAAAAACCCTAAAATCTCATTCATTGTTCCAAAATGCTCTTCTTAAATGTTTGATAATTTTTGGCAAGGGTTCTGGTCCCAACCAAAATATTGAACATTTTTAAGGATTTATTTTTGGGACTTTGAATTTAAATCATTAGCTATTTGAATTTGAATTATATTCATATAATTAGAATATAATTTCAAATACCCCTGAAATATTTTATGAGCTTTTGGAAAAGTCCATCTAGCAAAATAAAAATATTTAGAGGAGTTTTTGGCATTGTTTGAATTTGTTTAAATTCAAAACAATGGCAAAAGATATTAATAAAAGAAAACAGAACAATAAAACAGAGCAGAGAGCACTTACCTGGCGCCAGCAACCGGCCCAGCTCCTGTGCTGGCAGCCCACCGGTGCGGCCCAGCCCACCAGGTGTCCCCCCCTGTCGTCTTCCCCGCGCCAGTAGGCAGCGCGCGTGGCTGACGGGCGCCGATGCTGCCTCGGCCACCTCCTGCTTCCCCGGCCACCTCCTGCTTCCACCGCGACGCCACAGCCCTTCTAGCATCGCCATGCAGCCCCTGGCTCCCTCTCTCACTCTCCTCGCTCCTCCCCCCTCCTCTGTTTCTCGCACGCAGCCACCGAGCGGAGCTCGTCGCCGCCGTCCACTGCCACCACGGCCACCGGGCCTCCCTCGCTTCCCCGACTAGCCCACAAGCTCCGCCACTCCGTCCTCGACCCACTTCACCGAGCCACGCCCCTCCAGAAGCCCCCGAAGCGCCGCCCCAACGTTTTTCCCCTCCTCGGACCCGCCGGTCGCCGTCGCCCGATTCGTCGGCTCCGGACCGTCCCCGGCCTCGTCCCCGCCTCGAATGGATCCGCTGTGAGCCTCCGCTGCTTCTCCTGTGCTCGCCCCCTCCATTCTCACCCCTAGCCCCATCTCCCACCGCGGCCGAGAGCTTCTCGCCGCCGGCCATGGCGTGACCGTGGCCACAGCCACCGCAGCTCGTTCCCGAGCCCACCATCGTGCTCAGCACGATCGCATGAACCCGTAGACACCCACAACGCCTCCTCCCGTGCTCTGTAACGCCACCCCGAGATTGCCCGAACTCCGGCAGCCGCGAAAGAGCTCGCCGCCGGCAGCTCCGGCCACCCCAGCCTCCGCCACCGCCACCGTTGGATGCGCCACTCCACCCTCTCCCCGTAGCTGCTCCCTGCGCGCCAAAAGAGCCCCTGTAGTTGGTTCCCGACGCGCACCGCCGCGTCTGGCCTCGCCGGCGTCATGTCGCCGGTGGGTTTGACCCCCGCTGACCGTTGACTGGTGGGCCCAGGTTGACCCTTGGGTCCATGACAGGTGGGGCCCGCCCTGCTAACTAATCCAAGATTAGCGCTAACTAAATTTAGTTAGATTAACTAACTACTGACAGAAGGGACCCACTGGTCAGTTTGACCCGGACCGTGCCATGTTGACCTGCTGACGTCATGATGATGTCAGGCTGACGCAGTAATGTTTTCTGGATTTATTTTTATTCAGAAAATTCCAGAAAATTGTATAAACTTCTAAAATTCATAGAAATTCAACCGTAACTCCAAATTAAATAATTTATATATGAAAAATGATCAGAAAAATCCAATCTATCCATCTGTACTATTTTCATGCATGTTAGAACAACTTATAGCTGTTGTTTAGCACAAATCATATAAATGACATTTGAATTTCATATGGAGTTTGGTTTTGAACTTAGGGTTCAAACCAACTTCATTTAACTTTGTTGCTAGCTGCATTAGCTAAAACCACAGCATATTGCCATGTCACACTCATGCATCATATTGTTGCATTGCATTGATTGTGTTCTTTCTCTGTTGCCGGTGTTTGTCCCCTCTCGATAGACGTGGTTCCGACGATGAGATCGATGACACCGATGAAGAACTATATTGTCTTCAGAAGTGCCAGGCAAGCAAAACACCCTTGTTCATTCCGATATAATCCCACTCTCTCGCTCATGCTCTCTTTTACTGCATTAGGACAACAATGATTCATCTGTTACTTGCTGCGGTAGCTGAACCCCTTTATCCTCTGCATGACCTGTCATTCCACAGTAAATAGATGAAACCCACTAGCATGAGTAGGAGTTGTTTGAGCCCTGTTGTGCCTACTCATTCTTGCTTGTTTGTCATGCCTGCTACTGCTTAGAGTTGTGTCAGGTCTGATTCATCGGGAATGAATCAGAGGTGTGTGAACATGTCCTACTGTGTGTGAGCTAAGTGTGTGAACACGATTTGGTAAAGGTAGCGGTGAGAGGCCATGTAGGAGTACATGGTGGGTTGTCTCATTGCAGCCGTCCTCAGGAACTGAGTTCTATGTTTGTGATCCATGATTCAGCTACTACCACACATTGGGCCCAAAACCAATGGACCCTCTTGGCTTCTTAATCACCCTTGTCCTCTGTCCAGGAGTTGCAAGTAGTTTCTGGTGTTTGTAGTATGCTGGAGGCCGTGGGCAGCGCTGATCGGAGGGGTGGGCTGTGATGCGGTAGGCACGTGGCACGGTGTACCGGGCGCCCGTTTGGTGTCTCGGGAACCCTGTTCACATCGTTTGGGGCTATGGGCGAAACCCCGGCCGGATCTTCTCATGGATGGAACTCGAATAGGCGATAAACCTGGACTAGAGACTCGAGTGTTTAGGTAGGCCGTGGCCGACACCCACGTTGGGCTTCCGCTTGAAGGTTGCCGAGTACATGTCGTGTAAACGGCGGTAAGTGGTGAGAGCGTGTGTGAAGAAGTACACCCCTGCAGGGTTAACATCATCTATTCGAATAGCCGTGTCCGCGGAAAAGGACTTCTGGGTTGCCTGTACAGTTCATAGACAAGTGAAAGTGGATACTTTAAAATGCGCAAGATAAGCGTGAGTGCTATGGATGGCGTTCTCGTAGGGAGACGGGAGCGGATCCATAGTGGTGTATTGATATGGTGAATATGTGGACTCGTGTGCGCCACCTCAAAAGAGTCGCTTGCAGTCGTAGTTTAGGATAGCCACCGAATCAAAGCTGGCTTGCTGCAGTTAAACCCCACCATCCCCTTTGTTGATAATGATGCATACGTAGTTAGTTCTGATGTAAGTCTTGCTGGGTACATTTGTACTCACGTTGCTTAATTTATGTTTTTGCAGAGAGACTTCAATCTCACTAATAGTTCCACGTTGACTTCGATGTTTAGCTTGTTACCTCAGCTACGATCTTGTGCCTCGGCAGGATTTGGTAGATAGTCAGGCTTCTCAGCCTTTTCCATTTATAGATGTCTGTACTCAGACATGATAGCTTCCGCTTGTGTTTTGACTTGTATGCTCTGAATGTTGGGTCTTAGGACCCATGTTTGTAATTTCTCGCTCCTCGGAGCCTATTGAATAAATACTTGAGTCGTAGAGTCATGTTGTGACGCCATGTTGTGTTTGCACATATCGAGCATATTGTGTGTATGTTATTGAAATGCTTGGTATGTGTGGGATCTGACTATCTAGTTGTTTATCTTTAGTAGCCTCTCTTACCGGGAAATGTCTCCTAGTGTTTCCACCGAGCCATGGTAGCTTGCTACTGCTCCGGAACACTTAGGCTGGCCGGCATGTGTCCTTCTTCGTTCCTGTGTCTGTCCCTTCGGGGAAATGTCACGCGATGAATACCGGAGTCCTGTTAGCCCGCTACAGCCCGGTTCACCGGAGTCCTGCTAGCCCAGCGCTACAGCCTGGATTCACTCGCTGATGACCGACACATTCGATGCTGGGTCATGGATGCCTGTCCCTGTAAGTTTGTGCCACTTTGGGTTTACGACTAGCCATGTCAGCCCGGGCTCCTTATCATATGGATGCTAGCGACACTATCATATACGTGTGCCAAAAGGCGCAAACGGTCCCGGGCAAAGGTAAGGCGACACCCGTGGGAATACCGTGCGTGAGGCCGCAAAGTGATATGAGGTGTTACATGCTAGATCAATGTGGCATTGAGTCGGGGTCCTGACAGGCGCCCCCCTGTAGGGCGCGCCCCCTGTCTTGTGGGCCCCTCGGGCGGCCACCGACGTACTTCTTCCTCCTAAATATACCTACGTACCCCGAAAACATCCAGGGACAGGATGAAACACAATTTCCACCACCGTAACCTTTTGTATCTGCGAGATCTCATCTTGGAGCCTTCGCTGACACTCTGCCGGAGCGGGAATCGACCACGGAGGGCTTCTACATCAACATCCTTTCCCCTCCGATGAGTTGTGAGTAGTTTACCATAGACCTACGGGTCCATAGTTATTAGCTAGATGGCTTCTTCCCTCTTTTTGGATCTCAATACAATGTTCTCCCCCTCTCTTGTGGAGATCTATTCGATGTAAACTCTTTTTGCGGTGTGTTTGTCGAGATCCGATGAATTATGGGTTTATGAAAAAGTTTATCTATGAATAATATTTGAATCTTCTCTGAATTCTTTTATGTATGATTGAGTTATGTTTGCAAGTCTCTTCGAATTATCAGTTTGGATTGGCCTACTAGATTGATCTTTCTTGCCATGGGAGAAGTGCTTAGCTTTGGGTTCAATCTTGCGATGTCCTTACCTAGTGACAGAAAGGGTTGCAAGGCACGTATTGTATTGTTGCCATCGAGGATAACAAGATGAGGTTATATCATATTGCTTGAGTTTATCCCTCTACATCATGTCATCTTGCTTAATGCATTACTCTGTTCTTATGAACTTAATACTCTAGATGTAGGCAGGAGTCGGTCGATGTGTGGAGTAATAGTAGTAGATGCAGGCAGGAGTCGGTCTACTTGTCATGGACGTGATGCCTATATACATGATCATGCCTAGATAATCTCATAACTATGAACTTTTCTATCAATTGCTCGACAGTAATTTGTTCACCCGCCGTAATACTTATGCTATCTTGAGAGAAGCCACTAGTGAAACCTATGGCCCCCGGGTCTATCTCTTATCATATTTGCGTTCAATCTACTTTTATTTGCATCTTTACCTTTTGCATCTATATTATAAAATACCAAAAATATATTTATCTTATCATACTATCTTTATTAGATCTCACTTTCGCAAGTGGCCTGAAGGGATTGATAACCCCTTTATTGCGTTGGTTGCGAGTTCTTTGTTTGTTTGTGTAGGTGCGTGGGACTTTTGAGGAGCCTCCTACTGGATTGATACCTTGGTTCTCAAAAACTGAGGGAAATACTTACGCTACTATCGCTGCATCACCCTCTCCTCTTCGAGGAAAACCAACGCAAGCTCAAGACGTAGCAAGAAGGATTTCTGGCGCCGTTGCCAGGGAGGTCTTCGCTCAAGTCAAGACATACCAAGTACCCATCACAAACCCATCTCCCTTGCATTTACATTAATTGCCATTTGCCTCTCGTTTTCCTCTCCCCCACTTCACCCTTGCCGTTTTATTCACCCTCTCTTTCCCAATCTCCCGCTCTCTTTTTCGCTCGCCCTTTTTTCTGTTTGCTTGTGTGTTAGATTACTTGTTGCCATGGCGCAAAATAATACCAAATTGTGTGATTTCTCGAATACCAATAATAATGATTTCCTTAGTACTCCAATTGCTCCTCTTAATGATGTTGAGTTTTGTGAAATCAATATTGCTTTGCTGAATCTTGTTATGAAAGATCAATTCACCGGCCTTCCTAGTGAAGATGCCGCAACTCATCTAAACAACTTTGTTGTTTTGTCTGATATGCAAAAGAAGAAAGATACGGATAACGATATTGTTTAATTGAAGTTATTTCCGTTTTCCCTTAGAGATCGTGCTAAAGTTTGGTTCTCGTCTTTGCCTAAAAATAGTATTGATTCTTGGAACAAGTGCAAAGATGCTTTTATCTCTAAGTATTTTCCTCCCGCTAAGATTATCGCTCTTAGGAACGATATTATAAATTTTAAACAACTTGATCATGAGCATGTTGCCTAATCTTGGGAAAGAATGAAATTGATGCTTCGCAATTGCCCTACTCATGGTTTGAATTTATGGATGATCATACAAATTTTTTATGCCGGTTTGAACTTTGCTTCTAGAAATCTCTTAGATTCGGCCGCGGGAGGCACGTTTATGGAAATCACGTTAGGAGATGGTACACAACTTCTTGATAATATTATGGCTAATTATTCTCAATGGCACACCGAAAGATCTTCTAGTAAAAAAGTGCATGCTATAGAAGAAATCAATGTTTTGAGTGGAAAGATGGATGAACTTATGAAGATGTTTGCTACTAAAAATACTCCTCTTGATCCCAATTATATGCCTTTGTCTTCTTTGATTGAGAATAATAATGAATCTATGGATGTGAATTTTGTTGGTAGGAATAGTTTTGGAAACAATTCTTATAGAGGAAACTTTAATGCTAGACCGTTCCCTAGTAATCCCTCTAATAATTATGGAAATTCCTACAATAAGTCTTATGGTAATTTTAATAAGATGCCCTCTGATTTTGAGAATAGTGTGAAAGAATTTATGATGTCTCAAAAGAATTTTAATGCTTTGCTTGAAGAAAAATTGCTCAAAGTTGATGATTTGGCTAGGAACGTTAATAGACTTTCGCTTGATGTTGATTCTCTTAAACTTAGATCTTCTCCTCCTAAGCATGATATCAATGAGTCCCTCAAAGCCATGAGGATTTCCATTGATGAGTGTAAGGACAGAACCGCTAGATTGCGTGCTAAAAAAGATAGCTTTATAAAAGCGTCTTCTTCTAGTTTCCATGAAAATAATGATGAGGATCTTAAAGTTATTGATGCGTCTCCTATTAGATCTATGTTTTGCAATATGAATTTTGATGATTATGGGACTGATGATGAATCAACTTTGCCTAGAAGGCGTCCCAAGAATTCGGAGTCTTTAGATCTTGATGCTAAATTTGGTAAAAATGAGATTGGAGAGTCCTCAACTTCTAATAACATTGAACCTACTATCTCGTATTTCAAGGAATTTGATTATGATAATTGCTCTTTAAAAGGTTGTATTTCCTTGTTGCAATCCTTTGTTAATTCTCCCCATGCTTATAGTCAAAATAAAGCTTTTACCAAACATATTGTTGATGCCTTGATGCAATCTTATGATGAAAAACTTAATTTGGAAGTTTCTATACCTAGAAAACTTAATGATGAGTGGGAAACTACTATAAAGATTATAATTAAAGATCATGAGTGTTTTTCTTTGTGTGATTTGGGTGCTAGTGTTTCCACGATTCCGAGAACTTTATGTGATATTCTAGGTTTCCATGATCTTGATGATTGCTCTTTAAATTTGCACCTTGCGGATTCCACCATTAAAAAGCCAACGGGAAGAATCAATGATGTTCTCATTGTTGCAAATAGAAATTTGGTGCCCGTGGATTTTATCGTTCTTGATATAGATTGCAATCTTTCTTGCCCTATTATTCTTGGTAGACCTTTCCTTAGAACGGTTGGTGCGATTATTGATATGAAGGAAGGGAATATTAGATTCCAATTTCCATTAAAGAAAGGCATGGAGCACTTTCGAAGAAATAAATTCAAATTACCTTATGAATCTATCATGCGGGCTACTTATAAATTTAGTGCCAAAGAGGGCACTCGTTAGATCTATCTTTGCTTTTATGCCTAGCTGGGGGCGTTAAACGATAGCGGTAGTTGGGAGGCAACCCAATTTTTCTTTATGTTTTTTGTTTTTGCTCCTGTTTAGTAATAAATGTTGCATCTACCTTATGTTTAGATGTGTTTTTATCTTTTAATTAGTGTTTGTGCCAAGTAGAACCTATAGGATAACCTACAATGATAGTTGATTTGATTCTGCTGAAAAACAGAAACTTTGCTTGCACGATTATAATTTTGTTAAATCACAGGAACGTGATTTTGTGTTGATTCTTTTTGCTGCTGTTCAACAAACAGATTTTCCAGGACATCCTATTTTTCTAGGAGTTTTAGAGTTCTATAAGTTTGCGTTAGTTACAGATTGCTACAGACTGCTCTGTTTTTGACAGATTCTGTTTTTCGTGTGTTGTTTGCTTATTTTGATGCATCTATGGCTAGTAAAATAGTTTGTAAACCAGAGAGAAGTTGGAATACAGTAGGTTTAACACCAAAATAAATAAAGAATGAGTTCATTACAGTACCTTATGTGGTAGTTTTGTTTTCTTTCACTAACGGAGCTTATAAGATTTCCTGTTGAGTTTTGTGTTGTGAAGTTTTCAAGTTTTGGGTAAAGCTTTTATGGACGATGGAATAAAGGGTGGAAAGATCCTAAGCTTGGGGATGCCCATGGCACCCCAAGATATTCAAGAATAGCCAAAAGCCTAAGCTTGGAGATGCCCCGGGAAGGCATCCCCTCTTTCGTCTTCATTCATTGGTAACTTTACTTGGAGCTATATTTTTATTCGCCACATGATATGTGTTTTGCTTGGAGCGTCGTGTATTATATTAGTCTTTGCCTTTTAGTTTACCACAATCATCCTTGCTGTACACACCTTTTGGGAGAAGCCTATTTTGATTAGAATTTCCTAGAGTACTCTATGTGCTTCACTTATATCTTTTGAGCTTGATAGTTTTTGCTCTAGTGCTTCACTTATATCTTTTAGAGCACGGTGGTGATTTATTTTTGTAGAAATTACTAGTCTCTCATGCTTCACTTATACCTTTTTGAGAGTCTTTTAGAACAGCATGGTATTTGCTATGGTCATAAAGTTGGTCCTAGAGTGATGAGCATGCAAGTTGGGTATAATAAAAACTATCATAGGAAGTGAATTGGATGCTATGGTCAATTCGATACTTGATAATTGTTTTGAGATATGGAGGTAGTGATATTAAAGTCATGCTAGTTGGGTGATTATGAATTTAAAGAATGCTTGTGTTGAAGTTAGCAAGTCCCGTAGCATGCACGTATGGTTAAAGTTGTGTAACAAATTTGAAACATGAAGTGTACCTGGCCTGTGCATCCTTATGAGTGGCGGTCGGGGACGAGCGATGGTCTTTTCCTACCAATCTATCCCCCTAGGAGCATGCGCGTAGTACTTGGTTTTTGATGACTTCTAAATTTTTGCAATAAGTATATGAGTTCTTTTGACTAATGTTGAGTCCATGGATTATACGCACTCTTACCTTTCCGCCATTGCTAGCCTCTTCGGTACCGTGCATTGCCCTTTCTCACCTTGAGAGTTGGTGCAAACTTCGCCGGTGCTCCAAACCCCGTTATACGATATGCTCTATCACACATAAACCTCCCTATATCTTCCTCAAAACAGCCACCATACCTACCTATTATGGCATTTCCATAGCCATTCCGAGATATATTGCCATGCAACTTTCCACCATTCCGTTCATCATCATCATGACATACTTTACTTTTGTCATATTGCCATTGCATGATCTTGTAGTTGACATCATATTTGTGACTAAGGCACCATGCATTATTTTTCATACATGTCACTCTTGATTCATTGCACCATCCCGGTACACCGCCGGAGGCATTCATATAGAGTCATATCTTGTTCTAGTTTTGAGTTGTAATTCATATGTTGTAATCAATAGAAGTGTGATGATCATCATTATTAGAGCATTGCCCAAAAAGAAAAGAAAGAAAGTCCAAAAGAAAAAAAGAAAGGCCCAAAAAAAGAAAAAAAGAAAAAAAGAGAAAAAAGAAAAAGAAAAAGGAAAAAAATAAAAAAAATAAAAATAATAAAAGGGCAATGTTACTATCTCCTTTTCCACACTTGTGCTTCAAAGTAGCACCTTGTTCTTCATGTAGTGAGTCTCATATATTGTGCTTCAAAGTAGCACCATGTTTTTCATATAGTGAGTCTCATAAGTTTTCTTTTTCATACTAGTGGGAATTTTTCATTATAGAACTTGGCTTGTATATTCCTACGATGGGCTTCCACAAATGCCCTAGATCTAGTGCACCCGTTGCATGGCAATCCCTACTCCTCATGTTGACATCAATTGATGGGCATCTCCATAGCTCGTTGATTATCCTCGTCAATGTGAGACTTTCTCCCTTTTTCTCTTCTCCACACAATCCCCATCATCATATTCTATTCCACCCATAGTGCTATATCCATGGCTCACGCTCATGTATTGCGTGAAGGTTGAAAAAGTTTGAGATTATTTAAGTATGAAACAACTACTTGGCTTGTCATCGGGGGTATAGAAGTTGGGAACATCTTTGTGTGATGAAAATGAAGCATAGCCTAACTATATGATTTTGTAGGGATGAACTTTCTTTTGCCATGTTATTTTGAGAAGACATGATTACTTTGATAAGTATGCTTGAAGTGTTACTATTTCTTTTATCAATATGAACTTTTATTTTGAATCATTTGGATCTGAACATTCATGCCACAATAAAGAAAATTACATTGAGAATTATGCTAGGTAGCATACCACATCAAAAATTTCTTTTTATCATTTACCTACTCGAGGACGAGCAGGAATTAAGCTTGGGGATGCTTGATACGTCTCCAACGTATCTATAATTTTTGATTGTTCCATGCTATTATATTACCCCCTTTGGATGTTTATGGGCTTTATTTTACACATTTATATCATTTTTGGGACTAACCTACTAACCGGAGGCTCAGCCCATATTGCTGTTTTTTTGCCTATTTCAGTATTTCGAAGAAAAGGAATATCAAACGGAGTCCAAACGAAATGAAACCTTCGGGAGCGTGATTTTTGGAACGAACGTGATCCAGAGGACTTGGAGTGCAAGTCAAGAAGCAGCCGACGCTCCCACAAGATAGGAGGGCGCCCCCCTATAAGACGCGACCCCTGTCTCGTGGGCCCCTCGGGCGGCCACCGACGTACTTCTTCCTCCTATATATACCTACGTACCCCGAAAACATTCAGGGGCAGGACGAAACACAATTTCCACCACCGTAACCTTCTGTATCCGCGAGATCTCATCTTGGAGCCTTCACCGACACTCTTTCGGAGGGGGAATCAACCACGGAGGGCTTCTACATCAACATCCTTGCCCCTCCGATGAGTTTTGAGTAGTTTACCACAGACCTACCACTACTAGGGAAAACCTTATACACAGAATCTTACCAGTAGCGCGTGTTAAAATGAGGTGCTACTGCTAATTAGCAGTAGCGCATCTGCGAAAACCGCGCTACTGTTACCCCCTTAGCAGTAGCGTGGTAGGAACTGAACGCGCTACTACTATAATTGCCACACCGTTCCCGACGTGCTAGGTATAGTAGTAGCGCCCTTCTAGAAATGGCGCTACTACTACCGATTTTAGCAGCATCGCGTTTTCCCCTCCCACGCTATTGTTAAATCTATTCTCACCTAACCCCCCACGCGGCCTGATTCCCTCCTGAGATCTTCCTCCCCCAATTCACCACTCTCTTCTCCCCCTCATCGCCTCCGCCTCGCCGCCGTCTCCCCCGACCCCGCCTCGCGACCGTCTCCCCTGACCCCGCCCCGCCGCCGTCTCCCCCGGCCCTGCCTCGCCGCCGT
>NC_041381.1:226096194-226173187 GCF_002162155.2 Triticum dicoccoides | reverse complement strand
CCGCCATCTCCCCCGACCCCGCCTCACCGCCGTGTCCCCTGACCCCATCTCTCTCCCCGCCCTCTGTAAGTACTCTCCCCTTCCGACCCCTCTTGTTAATTTGCTTAGTATGAACCCTAGCTATTTAGTGCTAGTTAGTATGAACCCTAGGCTATTTTTAGTGTTAGTTAGTTAATTTAGTGTTAGTTAGTTAGTTAGTATGAACCCTTATCAGTAGTTCCTAGGTACTAATTAGTTAGTAAGAACTAGGTACTAATTAGCTAGGTACTAGTTTATTTTTATTTATAGTAAGTTTATTTTCAGTAAGAACTAATTGAATTAATAGAACATGTTAGTAAGAACTTGTTGCTATTTTTTTAGTTAAAGCAATTTTTCCCGTATCGACGTGGACGATGCCTATCCCGCATCCTCATCGTCGAGTCGGTGGAGGACGACACCTGCTTGACCAGATGGGCCATGTACGGGACTGTTCTCTGCCGGGATGGTACTGGGAGGCGCTACCTACCGGGGGGCGCAGGTTGGTGAGGAGCCAGCCTGTCGTTGACCCGAACCTTCTTTGGTGGCGGTCGCGTGGGCCAGTGACAATCCAGAGGCTTGAGGACTCCGCGGAGGTGGTGCGTCACCGTGTCAGTGAGGAGGACGCGCATGTCCATCGCTACTTGTTTGTGTTGGAGCACAGGCCGTCCTCCAATACCTGGCAGGTTCTCCGGGGATCTCACTGGAGCTATGATCCCGTGATGGTTCCTTCTCTGTGGGTGTCCACCGCCCGCGCCGATACCCGTCGTGTGCTAGGGTTTTAGTTGTATTAGTGATGCTATATGTATGACACTATTCGTGATGTATTAGTGATAATATTCGACGATGTACGGACGTATGAGATGATTTACTTTTGCTTATTGAATGCATGCTAATTTCAGTCCTATAAGATATTTTGAAATGTATATCTTGTGTTGCTCAATATCCAAGTGGCTGGTCATGTTTGCAGGTTACACCTCCGAGTGGCCTATGTTTTGCCGGAGTGTTGATTCATTTACGTTCCGGCAAATTTCAGGCGCTCGATATGTCCTATTTTAGCAAAGGTCATGCCAGACTTTTCCGTGAATTTTGGCATGACTTGTGCCAGAATATGTAGGAAATACGAGTGCCCCAGATATGTGTGTTGAGTATCTTCGTAGTTGTCTTCGATCGATTTTCAATTAATGTTTTAACTATGAACGTAGGAAATGTCTGATGACGAAAAGGATTTCAGTATTTGCAAATACCGCGAAGACGAGCGCGGCCTGTGCGACGGAATCTTCCTAGATGATGATAGGCGCTTCACCATCAAGCTGGATGAGAACTTCGAAGTGGATATAGTAAGTCACAACGACAAGTCTTTTTTCGTAATTAAGCATGACATCTACTTCATTTGCTTCAACTTATATTTTTTTACTATTCTACTAGCGTATCCCCTGCCATGCAAGAGTTTTTGTATTGGATAAGATAGGTTTCAGTCATAGTATGGAGGAAAAGAAAGTTTACTTGAAGACTGAGCATGGTTATATTTTCCATGCAAAATTGTACAATTCAGACGACTACACCTATTTTGGATGCAAAACATGGCGAGCACTATGCAAGACTTATGCATTTGAGCCTGATATGGTTATCACCTTTGATATTCGTCCGGAAGATGATATTGAAGGTAATACCGACATCTGGGTCGATGTGCAGACGCCTCCAGTTATACCATTATGTAAGTTTCTCAACCATATTTATGTCTTTGATATTGTTTATTCAAAAATAGTTGACAACTAATTTGTATTGTTAGCTTATTTCGGTGCAAGCAAACATGTCCAGCGCTTGGTAGACAGGACCGTATACTGTCCTGGGGCTGAACTCAACTGCGAGGAGCTCAGTCATTATGTTTCATGGCTTGAGGATCTTGATACTGTCAAGACAAATTTTCTTCCTGCATTTAGAAATGTTAGTACTAAAAATGTGCGACCAATAGTGTTTGTAATGAACTACGGTCACATCTATTTAGGAAGGATGGTAAGATTTTTACTATTTGTCATCAGTGCATCTTTTCCATACATTATTTTTGAAACTAAACTTCATTGCTAAGTATGTTACCATACGATGTTCTTCAACAGGGACTCCCGATGAATGTTGTGCCTTATGGGATCGAGACTAAAGGTACCATGAGTGTTATCAGCTTACGGCCAAGATATCCTACAGATTACTTTAGTGCATTCAAGATTAGCGACGGATGCTTAATAGTGCAAGACTGGACCAAATATGTGATGCGGGAGTGCAGAGAAGTACTAGGGGGCAGCAAACAGATGTGCTACCCACGATTAGGAGACAGGTTCATCTGCATGCTCCAGCTTGATCAAGGAGGAGAGCTATACATGTTTTATGTTATTTTACCTAAGAGAGAGCAGCAGGAGTGATTAACTAGCTAGAAATGAGTTTGAGGATGATGATGTGCTACACTATATTACTATGATGATAAAATAGCTAGTGTTGGTGGTAATGACTATGATGATTATTATTAGCTAGTGTTAGTGGTGATTAAATAAATACTGTTGGTGGTACTGACTATGATGATGATTAAATAGCTTGTGCTGGCGGATTAGATTCAAGTGGAGGCAACATGTGGTGCACATCGAAAGTACTACTTGTCCAAACTAGATCAAGTTTGGATTAGTAGTATACTTTTGACATGCACCACATATTGCCTCCACTTGAACCTAATCCACCTTCATTTGACACACTGTTATGGACATAATGTGTAAACCTCATAATTGGTATTGTACCAATATTTGTACGATGGCGCATAAATACACTAAAAATAAAAAAATAAAAAAAAGTACTAGTAGCGATGGACAGAAAACACGCTGCAAGTAGTTACATTAGCAGTAGCGTGGTACTGAACAAACGCCGCAGCTATTTGTCCTAGCAGTAGCGCGGGCGGGCACGCGCTACTGCTAACAATAGCTGTAGCACCTTATTACTAGCGCGCCTACCCGCGCTACTAGTGAGCACAAAACCAGCGCTACTGCTAGCGTTTTCCCTAGTAGTGTACGGGTCCATAGTTATTAGCTAGATGGCTTCTTCTCTCTTTTTGGATCTCAATACAATTTTCTCCCCCTCTCTTGTGGAGATCAATTCGATGTAAACTCTTTTTGTGGTGTGTTTGTCGAGATCCGATGAATTGTGGGTTTATGATCAAGTTTATCTATGAATAATATTTGAATCTTCTCTGAATTCTTTTATATATGATTGAGTTATCTTTGCAAGTCTCTTCGAATTATCAGTTTGGTTTGGCCTACTAGATTGATCTTTCTTGCCATGGGAGAAGTGCTTAGCTTTGGGTTCAATCTTCCGGTGTCCTTACCCAGTGACAGAAAGGGTTGCAAGGCACGTATTGTATTGTTGCCATCAAGGATAACAAGATGGGGTTTATATCGTATTGCTTGAGTTTATCCCTCTACATCATGTCATCTTGCTTAATGCGTTACTCTGTTCTTATGAACTTAATACT
Source organism: Triticum dicoccoides (assembly GCF_002162155.2). Classification (NCBI taxonomy): domain Eukaryota; kingdom Viridiplantae; phylum Streptophyta; class Magnoliopsida; order Poales; family Poaceae; genus Triticum; species Triticum dicoccoides. The sequence continues at coordinate 226,169,661 of NC_041381.1, read as the reverse complement.
CTAGATGCAGGCAGGAGTCGGTCGATGTGTGGAGTAATAGTAGTAGATGCAGGCAGGAGTCGGTCTACTTGTCATGGACGTGATGCCTATACATGATCATGCCTAGATAATCTCATAACTATGCCCTTTTCTATCAATTGCTCGACAGTAATTTGTTCACCCACCGTAATACTTATGCTATCTTGAGATAAGCCACTAGTGAAACCTATGGCCCCCGAGTCTATCTCTTATCATATTTGCTTTCAATCTACTTTTATTTGCATCTTTACCTTTTGCATCTATATTATAAAATACCAAAAATATATTTATATTATCATACTATCTTTATTGCATCTCACTTTCGCAAGTGGCCGTGAAGGGATTGACAACCCCTTTATTGCGTTGGTTGCGATTCTTTGTTTGTTTGTGTAGGTGCGTGAGACTTTTGAGGAGCCTCCTACTGGATTGATACCTTGGTTATCAAAAACTGAGGGAAATACTTACGCTACTATCGCTGCATCACCCTCTCCTCTTCGAGAAAAACCAACGCAAGCTCAAGACGTAGCACTATATTACACTCAAAATGCAACTGACGCCCGCATCACTCCTGAACCGCAAGTAAAAACAAACACACAAGCGTTCATTGCCCTGCCCGCTTGCATCTCCTCTCGCCTTTCCCTCTACCTCGATCCCCTGCCTGCAGCACTAGGGTTCCTCCAGCGAGCCGTTGCCACTGGTCCCATCTGGTCTAGTCCTCGATGATGATCTGTCCAGCTAGGCTACATGGCCGGTGGGTAGGGGCAAATCTCCCCGGCTGCTCCTCCATCTGGCGCCGCCCCTCATTCTCATGGTCTCCAGTAGCTGCTCCATTGTGGTCCATCCAATGCACTACTCCTGCGGGTGCCGCACAACTATGGCTGATGCCACACTACGGCAGAAGGCACCTTATTCCCCCTGCCCTCCTCCTAGGACGTGGCCTTGAGGTGCTGTTGAAGGATGAGCTCATCCAACAAGGTGAGGATCTCCTATGATTCTTTGCCAAATTTTCATTCTGATCCACTATACGATGAATTGCTATGAGCTGCTTCTGCTGCTGCTATATGATGCATTGCTATGAGTTGCTCCTGTTGCTGCTACATGATGAATTGCTATGAGCTGCTACTGCTATATGATTAATTGCTATGAGTTGCTGCTGCTATATGATGAGTTCCTATAAGCTGCTGCTGCTGCTATTGTATGCTAAATTGCTATGAGCTGCTCCTACTGCTGCTATATGATGAATTGCTACGAGCTGCTCCTGCTGCTGCTATATGATGAATTGCTATGAGCTGCTGCTGGTATATGATGAATTGCACACTACTGCTGCTGCTGTATGATGAGTTGCTATGAGCTGCTGCTGCTATATGATGCTTTTAGGTGGTGCTGCTATATGATAATAACCAACTGCTTGGACCATCGAATTTCAATAAATAATTGTTCTTCATTTAAATGTGGGTCATGCGTTCTTCGTTTAAATTAGGCAATGGGATCTCTATGGAAGACATTGACCAAAGTAGATTATGCCAAGTAGATGGTATATTTGTATTTGCATTTTGAACAAATAGTGATGGTCTATTTTCCTATCATATTAGTTATTGCACTGGGTTCAATTTGTGATGTTTGCAAGTCAAATTAATTTTCATACAGGCAGTAAAATGAAAAAATATAATGCAATCTAGACTTTTTGCTGATCATACCAAAGATAAGCTGAAAAGGAAGGCAATGAAAAGAGCTGGTTGACTTATTACATGGAGCTTATATTCATAGGTGCTTATTTTCTTAGGATAACTCGTAATAAGTGTCCCTAAGAAACTTGGCCAATAGAACTGACACCCAAATAACATGTCACGATGATTGCAATGGAGGAGTGACCTACCATAGCACACTGTATAGGCTCATCGCTGCCTCTCCTTTTCTGCGATGTTCCATGAAATTGCCACATACATATTGTACTTTTTCATTGTGTAACCCTATCTGCAAGTTGACACGGCTAATTTCAGACATCTCTACATGATAATACATTGCATATCCCTTGCGCATATTTAAACCACCAATTAATGATTGTGTGCGTAGCATAAACTAGTCATGACTCTATGTGCTGGACTAGCAGGCACTCTTAGGGAGCCTAATGTAGTGCACTGGAATTCCTCATGCCACCTACGATTTTGTGTAATATACTGCCTCTGTTCCTAAATATATGTCTTTGTAGAGATTCCAGTATGTACCACATACAGATGTATATAGATGCATTTTCGAGTGTAGATTCACTCGTTTTTCTCCGTATGTAGCCTATAGTGAAGTCTCTAGAAAGACTTATATTTAGGAACGGAGGTACGAGGTAGTATCATGTATGACATCTACATATCTAATTTAGCAGCCAGTAGTAGAAATCATTGTCTGCACAAAGGGATTACTGGTCGAAAATCCTAGCAAAGCACGCTGGCAGGCACACAAGAATACAAGAGAGAGAGACACACTTACAAGATCATAGCAATGCCTCAGTCTAGGATCTTGGTTGGCCAAGCTGTTAGATCTAGAAGAAACATCGTCCTTGTAGTTTTTGCCAGCTGCATAACAAGTAATAGCGACCTGTTAGTATACTTGAAGTACATCGGGCAGGTGATGCTGGACGGGTTTAAAGGTGACAAGTACCTAGGCCGTGGCGGGTGGTTGGCATCTTGCCAGACGGTGGGAATCAGGTTAGAAACGTCAAGGGTGATGACGTTGCGCTGGCTGTCGGGGTCCGGTAAGGAGATCTAGAACCGTCGAGTAGGGTGTTTGTTGAGCGGCTCCGGTAGGGTGAACTATGGTGTGGGTGAAGCGAATCTGTGGCCGTGGACGAGGGCATCGGTGAAGCTGCTCCAGTGGTTGGGTTAAGGATGGTGTCAACGATGCGAATCTACGGCCATGGACGGGGCGTCAGAAGCTGCTCCGGTAGGTTGGATGAGGGTGCGAGGAAGCGGATCTGAGGCCGTGGACTTGTGAGTTGGCAAAGTGGCCCCGATAGGGTTGAGAATGGTATATTCGAAGCTACTCCAGTAGGGTTGACGATGGTGTCGGCAAAGCGGCTCCGGTAGGGTTGATGAAGGTGTCGGCAAAGAGGATCAGAGGCCGTCGATGGGGGCGTCGGTGGGGCGGCTTCGAGGTGTGTGGACGAAGCGTCTCCGGTGGGGAGTACGAATGAGTCGCTGCAGATGCGCTGCGGTTGAGGAGAGTACCGGTGAAGCAGATCTTGTGCCATGGACAAGGCCGGCACTGAATGGGCTATGGTACAATGGTGGATGAGCAGTCTACTTGTTTCTAGGGGAGGTGGGAGGGGTAGATGCGGCCGCAGAAGCAGATCCGGTGAGGTGGACGCCGCTGGCAGTGAATGGGCTCTGGTACGCCGGTGGATGAGCAGTCTAGGGTTTCGAGAGGGGAGGGGTAGAAAGGCCGATGAAGTACGGACGATGTGATGTAAGATGCTCTGGTGCTGTGGAGTTAGTCATTTTTGCAGGAGGGGGAGAAGAAATGGGGGTGCCGTGTGGTGGGGGGAACCGGAAGATACCAAAGCAGCCCCGACCTATTATGTAGATGAGGGCAGTATTGTAACTGTTGGTCTCCATGCACCAAGGACAAAAGGGGAATTTTGCATGCTAAAGACTAGGCAGCGGAAATTTTAGAAGGAGGCGGGAGATTTTGCTGCCCGCGGGATCATTCGTATCCAGTTTCAACTAATTTTGGACCATGCTAGCGGGAAGGTCTTGCGAGACTGTGTACACGGGGGAATCAACAGTTAATAACTGGTGTGAAGTCCACCCCAGAAAAAAGACAATAACTCAGGATGATGCGCCGATAACTTAGACCTTCACACGGGCACGACCAATCATACGGGTGTAGAGGTGTGTTCACAAAAAAGGGATCAAACGTTCAGCCTATGTATTTGAATGCAAGAGTAACAATGGTGCATGTACATGATAGCTACATTGGTTGTTTGAAGAAACATCACTGTAACTTTGGCATGCACAACTGAAAAGGTTTATTTAGATAGAAAAAATTTGATATGTGAGTGTCCAATCTTTATAGCGTTGAATCGATATTGTACCTTTGGCCACGATACAAAGTAGATATTGATTTATGTTCAAGCGATGCACATCCACGATCGCTAGATAGTGATACGTGAATGAATTGTGCAATCTCTCTCACACGCATACATATCTCATTTCCCTGTGGGCATCAGAATCACACACATGCACTTCATGTATTTCTCTCCCTCCGTCAAGGTTAGAATTCGTCTTTCTACCCCGTCCTACAGGTCTCTCACACAAGAACACACACGCTCTCTCTGTCGGACATGCCCACCCCTTTAATTCCGCCCACCCATAGCCACTAATGTCTCAAAGTATAATTATGTCTATCACACATATGCCCAAGGTTAACTCGAGTTCCGGAACCATATGAATACATACAATGGGATTCCAGCAGAGCACCTTTTGTTTTGAGATTTCTCTCTGCCTCTTTCTCTCTCTATCTCTCTCTCTCTCTCTCACACACACACATAAATACACACACACACATGCGCGCGCGCGTACACATTGTTTCTCGCTTCATTTTTCCGGCACTTGCATGCACACCATTTGTTTATCTTCGTGATGCTTTAAGTATGCCTCGCACACATGCTATCTACCTATCCCTTAATATAGCTAGATATGTGTCACACAAACTACTTTTCCCTACTAGCAAGATTCCCATGCATTGCAGGGAACATCAAGATGCATTTGTATGAGTAGTTTATCTTGTGGGAGAAAAGGATGAACGAGGGAATGCCTTATTTGCAAATGTGGAGAGGGGTGTGGGTATCTTTTTGCAAAATTGCTATAGTTTCGTTCCTATCCGCCAGATATAAAGCGGATGGCCTATATTGCAGGATGGCAGGAACACCATCATCACCAACTCTGTTTTTTATAAGAGTAGAGATATGTAAGTGTCATTGCCCCCTCACACACACCCACACACACACTTCTCGACACCGAAGGAGTAGGGTGACACCTCGATCTTGATACTAATCTATCGACTGGCTTCTCTCTCTCCCTCTCTCTCTCTCTCTCTCTCACACACACACACACACAACCCGACACCAAAGGAGTAGAGTGGCACCTTGATCTTGATAGTAATCTATCTACTCCTCTTTCAAACACACACACACATACACACACACACTCGCTAGTTGTGCCTCTGTGCCTACCGCGCACACTCTTGATACGTCTTTCTCTCCCTCCCCCCACCCAAACAATGACAGCAGAAGGGTGACAACTCGATCTGATCTTAATCTGTCAATTGGTTTCTCTCTCAAACATTGTGTCTCTGTGCCTCGCTCAGACACACTCGGTACGTCTTTTTCTTTGTAGCCCCCTCAATATGTAGACTTCTCGTGCGCACACAACTGTAGTGACGATGACGCTGAACCCAGAGTGCCTCATTTTTTCTGGCCTCATGTCATAGTTTTCACCCTGTTTTCTGTTAATTAACAAGGCAACCTTTTCTTTGTTACTACTAGTGAATCTGAAATCATTCAGGGTAGACATAAAATATATCACTTCAACCCAATTATTGCAGTAGCTAGTTTAAAAGAAACTAGCTAGATGCCTGTGCGTTGCACGGAACATCAAGATGCATTTGTATGAGTAGTTTATCTTGTGAGAGAAAAGGATGAACGAGGGAAGATCTTATTTGCGAACGTGGAGAGGGGTGTGGGTATATATTTGCAAAATTGCCATAGTTTCCTTCCTATCCGTTAGATATAAATCCGACGGCCTATATTGCAGGATGGCACGCACACCAGCATCACCAACTCTGTTTTCTACTCCCTTCATTCCTAAATATTTGTCTTTTTAGAGATTTCAACAAGTGACTACATAGAGAGCAAAATGAGTGAATCTACACATCCGTATGTGGTAGTCCATTTGAAATCTGAAAATGGGACCGATGATGAGTCAACTTTACCTAGAAGGCGTCCCAAGAATTCGGAGTTTTTAGATCTTGATGCTAAATTTGGTAAAATTGGGATTGGAGAGGTCACAACTTTAAATAGTATTGAACCCACTATCTCGGATTTCAAGGAATTTGATTATGATTATTGTCCTTTAGAAGGTTGTATTTCCTTGTTGCAATCCGTTGTTAATTCTCCTCACGCTTATAGTCAAAATAAAGCTTTTACCAAACATATTGTTGATGCCTTGATGCAATCTTATGATGAAAAACTTAATTTGGAAGTATCTATACCTAGAAAACTTAATGATGATTGCGAACCTACTATAAAGATTAGAATTAAAGATCATGAGTGTTTTGCTTTGTGTGATTCGGGTGCTAGTGTTTCCACGATTTCGAAAACTTTATGTGATATTCTAGGTTTCCATGATCTTGATGATTGCTCTTTAAATTTGCACCTTGCGGATTCCACCATTAAAAAGCCAATGGGAAGGAACAATGATGTTCTCATTGTTGCAAATAGAAATTTTGTGCCTGTAGATTTTATCGTTCTTGATATAGATTGCAATCTTTCTTGCCCTATTATTCTTGGTAGACCTTTCCTTAGAACGATTGGCGCGATTATTGATATGAAGGAAGGGAATATTAGATTCCAGTTTCCATTAAAGAAAGGCATAGAGCACTTTCCAAGAAAGAAAGTCAAATTACCTTCTGAATCTATCATGCGGGCTACTTATGCATTTAGTGCCAAAGATGACACTGCTTATATCTATATTCGCTTTTATGCCTAGCTAGGGGCGTTCAACGATAGCGCTAGTGGGGAGGCAACCCAATTTTCTTTGTTTTTTTGTTTTTTTCCTGTTTAGTAATAAATCTTTCATCTACCTTCTGTTTAGATGTGTTTTTATCTTTTAATTAGTGTTTGTGCCAAGTAGAACCTATAGGACAACCTATGATGATAGTTGATTTGATTCTGCTGAAAAACAGAAACTTTTCGCGCACCAATTTAGTTTTGTTAAATCACAGAAATGTGCTTTTGCGTTGATTCTTTTTTCTGCTGATCAATAGCAAATTTTCCAGGACTTCCTATTTTGGTAGGAATTTTAGTGTTCCAGAAGTTTGCATTAGTTACAGATTTCTACACACTATTCTGTTTTTGACAAATTCTGTTTTTCGTGTGTTGTTTGCTTATTTCGATGCATCTTTGGCTAGTAAAATAGTTTATAAACCATAGAGAAGTTGGATTACAGTAGGTTTAACACCAAAATAAATAAATAATGAGTTCATTACAGTACCTTATGTGGGTGGTTTTGTTTTCTTTCACTAACGGAGCTTATAAGATTTCCTGTTGAGTTTTGTGTTGTGAAGTTTTCAAGTTTTGAGTAAAGCTTTTACGGACTATGGAATAATGAGTGGCAAGATCCTAAGCTTGGGGATGCACATGGCACCCAAAGATATTCAAGGATAGCCAAAAGCCTAAGCTTGGGGATGCCCCGGGAAGGCGTCCCCTCTATCGTCTTCGTTCATTGGTAACTTTACTTGGAGCTATATTTTTATTCGCCACATGATATGTGTTTTGCTTGGAGCGTCGTGTATTATATTAGTCTTTGCTTTTTAGTTTACCACAATCATCCTTGCTGTACACACCTTTTGGGAGAAGCCTACTTGATTAGAATTTGCTAGAATACTCTATGTGCTTCACTTATATCTTTTGAGCTTGATACTTTTTGCTCTAGTGCTTCACTTATATCTTTTAGAGCACGGCGGTGACTTATTTTTGTAGAAATTGCTACTATCTCATGCTTCACTTATATTATTTTGAGAGTCTTTTAGAACAGCATGGTATTTTCCATGGTTATAAAATTGGTCCTAGAATGGTAGGCATCCAAGTTGGGTATAATAAAAACTATCATAGGAAGTGAATTGGATGATATGATCAATTTGATACTTGATAATTGTTTTGAGATATGGAGGTAGTGATATTAAAGTCATGCTTGTGTTTAAGTTAGCAAGTCTCGTAGCATGCATGTATGGTTAAAGTTGTGTAACAAATTTGAAACATGAAGTGTACCTGGCTTGTGCATCCTTATGAGTGGCGGTCGGCGATGAGCGATGGTCTTTTCCTACCAATCTACCCCCCTAGGAGCATGCGCGTAGTAACTGATTTTTGATGACTTCTAAATTTTTGCAATAAGAATATGAGTTCTTTTGACTAATGATGAGTCCATGGATTGTACGCACTTTTACCTTTCCGCCATTGCTAGCCTCTTCGGTACCGTGCATTGCCCTTTCTCACCTTGAGAGTTGGTGCAAACTTCACCGGTGCATCCAAACCCCGTGATATGATACGCTCTATCACACATAAACCTCCTTATATCTTCCTCCAAACAGCCACCATACCTACCTATTATGGCATTTCCATAGCCATTCCGAGATATATTGCCATGCACCTTTCCACCATTCCGTTCATCATCATCATGACATACTTTACTTTTGTCATATTGCCATCGCATGATCATGTAGTTGACATCGTATTTGTGGCAAAGCCACCATGCATTAATTTTCATACATGTCACTCTTGATTCATTGCACCATCCCGGTACACCGCCGGAGGCACTCATGTAGAGTCATATCTTGTTCTAGTTTCGTGTTGTAATTCATATGTTGTAATCAATGAAAGTGTGATGACCATCATTATTAGAGCATTGCCCAAAGAAAAAATGAAAAAAAGAAAGGCCAAAAAAAGGAAGTCCAAAAAAAGAAAAAAAAGAAAAAAGAAAAAAATAAAAAAAATAAAAAGGGCAATGTTACTATCTCTTTTTCCACACTTGTGCTTCAAAGTAGCACCTTGTTCTTCATGTAGTGAGTCTCATATATTGTGCTTCAAAGTAGCACCATATTTTTCATATAGTGAGTCTCATAAGTTGTCTTTTTCATACTAGTGGGAATTTTTCATTATAGAACTTAGCTTGTATATTCCTACGATGGGCTTCCTCAAATGCCCTAGGTCTTCATGAGCAAGCAAGGTGGATGCACACCCACTAGTTTTGTTTTCTTGAGAATTCATTTATAGCTCTAGTGCATCCGTTGCATGGCAATCCCTACTCCTCATGTTTACATCAATTGATGGGCATCTCCATAGCCCGTTGATTATCCTTGTCAATGTGAGACTTTCTCCTTTTTTGTCTTCTCCACACAATCTCCATCATCATATTCTATTCCACCCATAGTGCTATGTCCATGGCTCACGCTCATGTATTGCGTGAAGGTTGAAAAAGTTTGAGATTATTTAAGTATGAAACAATTGCTTGGCTTGTCATCGGGGGTATAGAAGTTGGGAACATCTTTGTGTGACAAAAATGAAGCATAGCCTAACTATATGATTTTGTGGGGATGAACTTTCTTTTGTAATGTTATTTTGAGAAGACATGATTACTTTGATTAGTATGCTTCAAGTGGTACTATTTATTTTATCAATATGAACTTTTATTTTGAATCATTTGGATCTGAACATTCATGCCACAATAAAGAAAATTACATTAAGAATTTTGCTAGGTAGCATTCCACATCAAAACTTCTGTTTTTATCATTTACCTACTCGAGGACGAGCAGGAATTAAGCTTGGGGATGCTTGATACGTCTCCAACGTATCTATAATTTTTGATTGTTCCATGCTATTAGATTACCCCTTTTGGATGTTTATGGGCTTTATTTTACACATTTCTATCATTTTTGGGACTAACCTACTAACCGGAGGCCCAGTCCGTATTGCTGTTTTTTTGCCTATTTCAGTATTTCGAAGAAAAGGAATATCAAACGGACTCCAAATGGAATGAAACCTTCGGGAGCATGATTTTTGGAATGAACGTGATCCAGAGGACTAGGAGTGCAAGTTAATAAGCAGCCGAGGCCTCCAAGAGATAGGAGCCCCCCCCCTTATAGGGCGCCCCCTGTCTCGTGGGTCCCTCAGGCAACCACCAACGTACTTCTTCCTCCTATATAAGCCTACGTACCCCGAAAACATCCAGGGAGCCAATGAAACACAATTTCCACCGCCGTAACCTTCTGTATCCGCGAGATCCCATCTTGGAGCCTTCACCGGCGCTCCGCCGGAGGGGGAATCGACCACGGAGGGCTTCTACATCAACACCATAGCCCCTCCGATGAGTTGTGAGTAGTTTACCACAGACCTTCGGGTCCATAGCCATTAGCTAGATGGCTTCTTCTCTCTTTTTGGATCTCAATACAATGTTCTCCCCCTCTCTTGTGGAGATCAATTCGATGTAAACTCTTTTTGCGGTGTGTTTGTTGAGATCCGATGAATTGTGGTTTTATGATCAAGTTTATCTATGAATAATATTTGAATCTTCTCTGAATTCTTTTATGTATGATGGAGTTATCTTTGCAAGTCTCTTTGAATTATTAGTTTGGTTTGGCCTACTAGATTGATCTTTCTTTCCATGGGAGAAGTGCTTAGCTTTTGGTTCAATCTTGCGGTGTCCTTTCCCAGTGACAGCTGGGGCAGCAACGCACATATTGTATTGTTGCCATTGAGGATAAAAAGATGGGGTTTATATCATGTCATCTTTCTTAATGCGTTACTCTATTCTTATGAACTTAATACTCTAGATGCATGCTGGATAGTGGTCGATGTGTGGAGTAATAGTAGTAGATGCAAGCAGGAGTCGGTCTACTTGTTGCGGACATGATGCCTATATACATGATCATGCCTAGATAATCTCATAATTATTTGCTTTTCTATCAATTGCTCGACAGTAATTTGTTCACCCACCGTAATACTTATGCTATCTTGAAAGAAGCCTCTAGTGAAACCTATGGCCCCCGGGTCTATCTTTTATCATATTTGCTTCCAATATACTTTTATTTGCATCTTTACTTTTTGCATCTATATTATAAAATACCAAAAATATATTTATCTTATCATACTATCTCTATCAGATCTTACTTTCGCAAGTGGCGGTGAAGGGATTGACAACCCCTTTATTGCGTTGGTTGCGAGTTCTTTGTTTGTTTGTGTAGGTGCGTGGGACTTTTGAGGAGCCTCCTACTGGATTGGTACCTTGGTTCTCAAAAACTGAGGGAAATACTTACGCTACTATTGCTACATCACCCTTTCCTCTTCAAGGAAAACCAATGCAAGCTCAAGACATAGCACTTGCACATTAAAGGGGGCCTCCCGAGCATCACGTCTTGGGAGCTCCTATTGGCTATCCAGCGCTCACCCCCTGGCCTTGACCACGGCATCGCAACCTAGCATACCAGCGGCGGCTGAGCTCGCTCGAGGGCCGGGTCCCGAGGACGTAGAGCATTTTGGCAAGCGAGGCAGGAGGGTGGCCAATGCAGGCTGCACCTAATGGTACCATAGGCGCGACAGCAAGCATCGCCTCCGTAATGGACTCAGACAGCAAAAAGATAAGTCTCGGCTCGCTATAGCACCCGTTTCGCTCCCCACATGCCCCGCCTCGTAGTTCCACTTCGGTGGTTCACTCCCCTTTTCGATTTTCTATGCAACTGCTTGCACACCAAAGGGGACCTCGTGAGCATCGCGTCTCATGAGCTCTTACCGGACCCTGGGCCGCTCACCTCCTAGCCTTGACCACAGCATCACGACCTGGCATACTCGCGACGACTGAAGCCTGCCTGGGTACTAGGTCTTGTCGGCATAGAGCGTCGCACTGTCTAGGGAAGAGAAAAGGAAGGGACTCAGCCGAACTGGAATACGCGCATCCATTATGAAATCAAAAGAAACAACGATGATATTAAATACATTCCGATCCTTACAAGCCCCACGGGGGCTAATCTCCATTCCGCACAGGGAAAGCAACTACTAGGCCCTACAGTATTGCTGACGACGCCCGATGGTAGCCGCAGCTGCTCTGCGGCCTCGGCGGGAGCTTGGCGGCACATAGCTATCGTCGCTCGACTCCGGAGAATCACTAGGCTCAAGAGAGTCGCTGGATTCTGAGGAGTCGTCACTACTACTGGACGAAGCACCAAAGGGGGCAGCGGCATATCCAGCACCCACTATGGCGTCCCTCGAGCTGTCTTCTCCGGGGCAGCATTCCTGCCGCTCTCCCTCCTCGTTGAAGACCTTGAAGAATAGGGTGGCCACGCCATAATACTCGAAGTGGATTGCCAGTGCTCCCTCTACATAGCAAGCCCGGGCAATCTCGCCCCATCCTCGAGTCATGAAGATGTCCCCGGGTGGCACCACCTCGACTTCGGCTCCGGTAGCCAAGCTGCGGCACCCCGCGTGATGCAGCCACAACTCGACCAGCCCCCTCGTTGACAGCTCACGAGCGAAGAATCAAGGAAGTCAGATCCAGGTGTCGGGAGGCATCGCCGCCCACACCATGAACTCGCGCGAGCTCCCCTCGGCATGGGTCCGTGGCACGGTCGGCAGGGAAATGGCGGCCACCTCTCACCCCGCGCCGGCATCGTCAAGGAGGCGGAGCCGTTTCTTCGGAGGGAGAGGATCAGGCTCCTCCCGAGGAGCCTTCCCCTTCTCTGCCGTAGAGAACCTTCTGATCGGCGCCATGGGAGTAAGATGGAGAGAAGAAGAAGCAGGCGGGAGCAAGAAGAAAGAGAGATGGGAAGGGGCTCCACCCGCTTGCACATTTATAGCCAGGAGAAGGTAAATCATCGGCCTCCCATGATTTCCAGTAATGATGACCCTCTCTGCATGCAGCATGCAGTTGTCAAGTTGAACGGTTGCCGAGGCAGCATGGGGAAATGGAGTCGCCCACCTCTAATCAATCACCATGCGTCATTAAGGCTGCAGGCGGTTAGGGCCTGTGGTGCTCCGCACTTGCCCTTTGGCTCCGCTTGGAAGCCAAGTTCAAGCGCGCCTTGGGCCCGGGGGCTACTGTCGGCGTCCTAGATTCGAGGGTATCCAGTCCTGCCTGCCTATGACCCACCGCGTGGCTTCATCAACGGCCTGGTACGGCCCAGCTTCAACACCAACACACAATACCCTCGTGAGGGGCCAAGCCTCACGAGGCGGACGACGCCAAGGCCCCCAAAGGAGTCGGCCTCCTCAGGAGGGCTCCTGAGGGGCGGAGAGTTCTATGCAGCTACTTCACGAGGCTCAGCTGATGTGAGCCATGACGACCAAGGCCAGACGGGCGCCAGGCGGGCGCAGAGCGCAGGTTTCCTCTTCGGTGCAAAGGAGGCAAGCCACAGGCGCGGAGTACCGAGGAATCAGCTAAAGGTTGCCATTCTAGTGCAATGAGACCAAGACCGCCAGGACGACAGGACAAAGGTCATCGACGAGTCCACCATAGGGTCACGACCATAGGCTTTCCGTAGGCGAATACTACTTTTGTCAGGATAGACTATACTACTTGTCCCCTTTCAAATCCCGCCGTTGTGGAATCCCTTCCCGCTCAAATTTTGGAAGAGGACCAAGGCCACTATAAATAGGACTAGCCACCACCATAGAAGGGACGGAAATCAGAAAAACTAGAACAAGTAGAGCACCACACCAGCTCAAGAACACCTCACCTCCTGAGGCTTGTTCATCCATTTTACTAGTTCATCCATAGCCCCTCGAGGCAATCCACCACACCACACTGGATTAGGACATTACACCACAATGGTGGCCCGAACCAGTATAAATCTCTCTGTCTTTGTGTCTCTACGCTCTTGACGCGCTAGGCCCAGGTGTCTCTGTGTCTTCTTCTTCTTCTTCTTCTTCTTCTTCTTCTTCTTCTTCTTCTTCTTCTTCTTCTTCTTCTTCTTCTTCTTCTTCTTCTTCTTCTTCTTCTTCTTCTTCTTCTTCTTCTTCTTCTTCTTCTTCTTCTTCTTCTTCTTCTTCTTCTTCTTCTTCTTCTTCTTCTTCTTCTTCTTCTTCTTCTTCTTCTTCTTCTTCTTCTTCTTCTTCTTCTTCTTCTTCTTCTTCTTCTTCTTCTTCTTCTTCTTCTTCTTCTTCTTTCACAATCTTCTACATGAATTTTGATTCTGGTTTGTACGCCAGTGATGCTTTTCAAATCAAGGTTGTATGGCGCCAGCTTCTGTTTGTCCCCTTCGATGGATGCCCCACAGAAGTATATGTCCTCCCGAGACAAGAAATTGTGAAGCTCACCTGGTATGGAGGGCACGTGTATGATGTGGTACACCAAAACATCATCTTCGAGGCATAGCTGAAGGACGGTGGCCCGTTGGATCTTCCTAGTGGCACACTCCGTGTACTCTATGTCGAGACCGATGACCTTCATGTCTACCTTTTCGAGGGAGTTGGATACATTGTTGATCCACTTCCGAACAACCCTTGGGTGGTCGGTGACGGTTGCAACTATGCTCAATGAGCCTTTGACGAGGACATGTTGGATGCTAAAAACCTGCATCTCGATCTCTTTCGCCATTTGGAACCGCTGGAACAGAGGGCTATGGTTTGGAGAATTAGGATTAGATGGCTAGTCTAACTGAAGTAGATGATTATTTAAAGGGCTGCCGAATTATCCAGGAGTATGGGAAGAGGTTAAAACAATGTGAATGCAGTGGGGTTTGGATGCAAATGAAGACAAAGGAGAGGTGAAGAAGCCGAGGAAAATCGGTTCTCGATGGAGAAGTAAATGGGAGAAGTGGCGTGCAGGCAGTTGATTAGATGGCTAGGTAGACTAAATGAAAAGTCTATGCGGGTAGACTGAGGAGTCATACATGTTCATGTACGTGCCCATCCTTCTAGCTCTACATGTGCCACTGGCTAGTTGAGGTCACTCTTTCAAATCACCATGGCGAGACATTTTATGATTCCTTTTTATTTCTGCACCTTTCCTGATAGGTGGGACCTATGCAAACAGATAAAAAAATGTGTCATACCTTGTTCAGATGGATATTGGCGTGTGCGTGGGAGACACAACATTCTCTGGTTAAGGAATACACGGTTATACTCAAAAAAGAAAAGGCCCATCTTTGCACTTCCGCATGTACAAGAATTTGGTTCTGCTCGCAATATGGATGATACCTGGAGGATCAAGTGAACAAGCATGCTAGCACGGGAGACCTATTTCCGCTATACAGTACTGGAGTACTCATGTTCCTACTACTAGTAGTAGTAGTACAACTGTGGTACACTTGATGGTCAAAATACTATTCATCCGGTCCTGACAGTGAAGTGACAACACCCTGCGCATGACACTAGTCCAGGCGGCGTGTTCGGGTTACCAAAGTCAGCCTCACCCTGTGCACTGTGCAGTCTGTCCTCGCCGCTGTATAGCACATTAGCATGCCTCGCCTCGTCTCCCTCTCCCCTCCCATAGCACCATCCCATCTCCATTTCCGTCTCCATCTCACTGTGCCCCCATGTACCGTTGCCTCGCTCGCCTCCCCCAGTACCACTATTCCCTCGCTAGCTGCTCCAGCATCGACAGCCTTCTCCCCTGTAAACAAGCCCCCCAAAACCCCCACCTTCCAAACTCCACCATGGCCGAACACGAACCGTGCGGCATCCATATGAGCCGCGATTGGAGCAATCTCCCCAGTGACATCCTCGACCTCTATTGTTCATTTATCGACATGTTGAGCGCCCTGCGGCTGGCTGCATGCTCGAGGGACATGCACATGACCATCTTCGAAGTGAGGCCTAAGCTTTTCAAGACACCCTGCTTGCTGCTATCTGGTCTTGCGAGATTTTCTCACCATGAAATGGAGGCGTACATGATGCTCCTCCACTTCAATACAATCTCCATTAGCCGAAACTTCTTTGCAGGTATGTAGTGGGTCGCAGTACATCATTTCCCTCGACTTCAATCCGATCACCATCGCCCGAAACTTCTTGGCAGAATGTACTGGGTCGGCATGAACTCCCACTGGATGGCTGCCGCCAGAGAAGACGGGAAAAAGTTGGTGCTCATGAACTTCCAGACCTCCCATGAGATTATCCTTCCTCCGTTGGATTATATAGAGTTTTACCATTGCGGTCCAAGTCATCTAGATTACCACGTCAGTTGGATGGACCTAGGTTTGCAGAAGATTGTAATCTACCAAGTGCCCACACGACATGCGAATTACACAGACTTCAAGCTAATTGCCTTGTTCGACCGCGGACTCACCTACCTTTACACCGGCGCCTTATTTAGCTGGAGACAACTCAGCTCACAGTGGATCATTGTCAAAGCTGATACACACTTCTGTGATGCTATTGAACACAATGGCATCATCTACGGATCGACAAAGCAGATGGCACCATGTATTGCTGGGACGGTGCGTGTAAGTTGTTTCCGTCTCATGTTAATGATGACGCCATGACACTGTTTGAACTTTTTGTGATGATTGGCATATCCCTGTTTGAGCAGAATTTGAGTAGAACTATGGCAATGTATTAGAGACACCATAAATCAACTGTATTTGGTACGAGTTAGTTCATGCGATTGTGACCATATCATTACAGCCAATTTGTACCCCCGAATAATCAAACAGTTAGGAATATATGGATATTCTCTTTATTTTACAGTAATCTGTATACTACTACTAAATATGAGTGTGTACCAATGGCCATGTTAGTTCCCTCATTTTCATGATGTAGAAACATGCACCACACTATTGGTTTCATCCAACCATACATTAGGGAAGTAAATGTGCATATGGAGAACTCTATATTTGGAAGTAGTGAAATCCTGTA
The DNA here is from genome assembly GCF_002162155.2 of Triticum dicoccoides. Taxonomy (NCBI): domain Eukaryota; kingdom Viridiplantae; phylum Streptophyta; class Magnoliopsida; order Poales; family Poaceae; genus Triticum; species Triticum dicoccoides. The sequence continues at coordinate 226,153,034 of NC_041381.1, read as the reverse complement.
ATGCTTACCATGTTTACATACCTATATTCGCCCTTCAGCAATCGATGGCTAGAATAATATCCTCGCAGAAAAATTTCCCACAGAACACGAGTATATAACAATGCATGGTCTGTTAGTTACCTTGAAGAATTTGTTTGTGAGGACAAAACATGATTACATAACATGCATGACGTGGTAGTTTCCTGTGAAGAATCGATTGTGAGATAACATGAGTATAACCATGCATGGCACTTCTATATTTCTGAACCCAGTATACATTTCCTTGTATTTTCCTCTCAGTTCCAACAGGGACATATCAATGTTGCTTCTTGCATTATCCTACTCATACTCTGAACAATGCTGATCTTACATTAACAATGCATGTCCTTTTTTATATGATGCAGTGTCCCTACAGTTACTGCCCTTTGTAATCACACCACCTTTGCCAAAAACAGGGAAGCACAACTGGTTACTCGCTCGATCAGACGACGGCAAAAGACTGATAATCATTCGGGCATATGAGCCGGAAAAGTTATATTGCAAAAACCCCACTTCATACAAGCACCATGAAATATGTGAGTATTCCGATAGTGGCTGTTACGTCTATGAGCAGGATACCAGCTTGTTGGGGCCTTCAGGATTTTTGAATTGGAGGCGGGTAAACAGCCTTGGTTCACACTCTCTGTTTCTTGGACTCAGTTATCCTTTTTGATATGATGTAGTGTCCCTACAGTTACTGCCCTTTGTAATCACACCACCTTTGCCAAAAACAGGGAAGCACAACTGGTTACTCGCTCGATCAGACGACGACAAAAGACTGATGATCATTCGGGCACATGAGCTAGAAAAGTTATATTGGAAACACCCCACTTCATACAAGCACCGTGAAATACGTGAGTATCCAGATAGTGGCTGTTACGTCTATGAGCAGGATACCAGCTTGTTGGGGCCTTCAGGATTTTTGAATTGGAGGCGGGTAAACAGCCTTGGTTCACACTCTCTGTTTCTCGGACTCAGTTATCCGATTAACTAGGAGATCACCGTTGGCAAGGACCTTGATGGCCGAGAGGCTGTATTTACTAAGGAAAGCTGTGTCTACACAGCGAGCCCTAGGAGTTCGGGAGCAAACTCCCCTGATTGTCAATGATACAGCCTGTAGCCAAAAGAAGGTGAGAATGTGAGAGGCATCTGGATTAAGTTTGATCCTTGGATGTCTCAATTACGACAGGCAGTGATGTGGTTCAAGCCTTCAGGTTGATAGGTAATTGGGTTGTTGCGTCGAAAGGGTGGAGTACTGGTGTCTCCGGATCACTGGTCGCTGAAGCAGGGCTGCAAATTATGATGGTGTTGGATCATCCCTCTTTGAATGACTTGTTGTCTTTGCTGCTTGTTCTAGATGGGTAGTTCTCTCTTTTGTGATGCATATTCCTTGTCATTTGGTCATCCTCGTCTATGTCACTCTTACTATGTAATAGTTGCCTCTATTTAGAATGTCATTCTCGTCTGGATCACAAGAGTCTGAGCACTGCAGATGGGTGCGTTTTGGTGGTGTAGCAAGACTTCTTATGAACTATCATGTCTTGCTGTTTATGTCAGTAGTAGTCACTAGTAAGTGTTTGAATGTTGTATATATCGTTGTTTCAAGCTGTTTATTGTCTCGAACTGCTGGTGGGCTAAATGAGGGCATCACCATTCTCCAGTGTTCAGAGTATATCTCCTTTTTTCAAGTTATAATTTGAGCTCAACGTCTTTTCGGTAATGTACACTTGTTTGGGCCAGTGAGGTGTCGTTGAATATGGGATGAGTAGTAACGCAATGCCAAACAGGTCAATTATGACTCTCAGGCCAGGCTCTGAAAAGATCCTAAAAAAGGCCGGGCTCTCCAAAAAATAAAGAATAAGGACTCTTAGGGCGACATGTGGGCGCCACCGGTGTTTCCATGCGCTTGCGCACCGAGAGCATATTGGCGCGTGTTCGAAATTCATGCTACCTTTTCATCCCCAATCTCCCGCCCCTCCCCCACCGCTAGAATCTCGATTCCTACTCCAGTTCCCCCAAATCCCCTCCTATACTCCCTATACTCAAGCGGGCTGTTCAATGCGGATCTCCGAGCCGGAGATCCTGAGGTCCGTCCTGCCTTTGGTCACTGCGTGTTGTCGCTCAATAGTGGCATGGCGGCGCTTGGCGTCCAGTTTGCCGGCAAAGTGCTGATGGTAACCATCAATGGCGACCGGCCTCCCGTCTCACCGGAAGACCTTGTCAAAGCTCTTGGCATTACACACAACATGCAAATAAGTGACTTGCTCATCAAAGTGTGTCCGCCACCGGCTGATTTCTTCGTCAGGTTCCGGACAACTTTAAACTACTGTCGTGTGTTTGAATCTTCCCGACGTTTGTTCAGCGATGGCTCGTTGGTGAGCTTTGATAGGTGGCACCCAGGATGGGGCTCGGTGCCCTCTGCGCTTGAGTTTTTAACAAAGCTTACCTTCCACGGCATGCCTCGATGTGCTTGGAACAACGAGTCCATGAATGAGCTTATCAACGACCTTGGAGATGAGCTCGTAAGTATGTTTGTTCCTCCAGACAGCTGGGCTCTGACGGTTATGGCATGGATGAAGAAGCCGTCCACCATACCGAAGGTGATTGGTGTTGAGATACCGGTGGAGGAATCGGGGTTTTACTATTCGTCACCACCAAGGCCGCCGCGGACCACGTTAGGGATGTACCTGTATTGAGTGTTCCTGCATGTCGAAGAAGTGGTCAATCCATCAATCAAAGTCCTGCCGCCACCGCTGGTGCTAGGGTCCGTCGACGACGTCCCTTACAGGAGTCAATGTCAGACTTTCCCCATGTTGCTCGGAACGATGGATGGCACATGGCCTACTCCATCGGCGGTAGAGGCCACTGCTTCTTTGGGAGAAGAGGCAGGGCTGGCTGCCTGGATGTGCTCTAATTTGAGGTAACAACTGAATCTTGTCAGATACTAGTTAAATCTGAGCTAAAGCACGGATGTGCCAGTACATTTGATTGTGACCTGTTCTAATTTTGTACCTGAACTTTTTTTAGAAAGGGTTGTATGTCAACTTAATGTGCTAGCAGAACTTATTGTGTTGTCTGTCTGTTTTCTTTGCACAAAATTCAAGATATTTCCTCGTCATTGATAAAGATGATGAACCGTTATGTACGAGTTCATTGGTTTCAACATAGCCCTACCCGTAGCGATCCACTGCTTCCATCCTGATTGTCCTGCCTGCGTGAAATTTTTGTATGCAAGTTCAGTGTGCTATGATATTCTATATGATTGTGTCAACTATATAAGTTATTACTGAGCATCAGCAATGCATATGGCTGAAAGATGTGTTTACGAGCATCGACCGATGAGTCTCTCTCTCTCTCTCACACACACACGCACAAGTGGGACCCGTTGAATTATTTCTTTCTCGTGATAGCTTTTAATTAGGTTCCATTGTACTCTAACTTTTTTCTTAAGTTATTAATTGAGCTTAGTGACTTCAAAAAGTTGTACAGAAGCCTTGTTTGGGCCTTTTCGGCGTCGCTGAATGTGGGTTGAGTAGCCATGTTAGGTTGTACTGTACTACACAGGCCATTTTTTCAACATCAGCAATGCAACTGGGCTGATAGTTGTACACAATATCCTGGTCAACTTGTTATTCTCCGCCCCGCTGGGCTGCAAACTTTCCTAGGAGGTATGCATTAGGCTTAACAAGGAAATGGACTTTAAGAAATAATAAATTGGATGTAATTATAATAACTGGGCAGTAACTATAAAAAATGCACCAAACGCGTAATTAGTTTAAAATATATATTATTATTGGAATTTGAAAATTTTAATTTCATTACTTGTTGCGCGCGCAATATTTCATTGGATGTTTACGTAGTACAACTTTATTTTGAAATTATATTTAATCTGACTAGAAATTTTGGATCCCATCAAAATGTGGGAAATGTTTTTGAATTCTGTTTTGAGCGGTTGGTTGTCCTCAAGGTTGTCAGAATAGCGATGTTGAATCGGATCGAAACTCTGATGGTAGGATCGCAAATCATAGAATCTTCACTATGAGGATCGTAGAAACGTAGATTCCATGAACTAAGATCATAGAATCAAATGGGTTAGTTTGGATCGCAAGTCGTAGAATCGTATGATAGGATCGCGATTCTGACAACCTTGGGTGTCCTAGCTAGAAAATGGATTGTACTTTTAACAAACTGTAAATGGGTCGTAGTAAATTCCATTAGAATTCAAAAATGGGTTGTACATTCTTATAAATCGTGAATGGGCTATATGTTCTCTGCCACACACTTGTGGGCCTTCTAAGTTGACGCGTCACCTAAAAAACAAAGTTGATGCGTATGCAAGGCTTTGTCAACTTATAGTCAACACATGGTTCTAGCAACAATGGTCATTGGATGTCCATCCAAGGGATGTCGTGTTTCTTCTTCAATCTCGTATATTCTTGCTTCAGCCGCCCAAAAAATGATTCCTCCCCTGACATCTGGGGTGCACTGTTTCGGAGGCTGACCTGTGGGCCTACTAAGTTGACGCGTACCAAGGGCTTTGTCAACTTAGTCAATATAAATTCTAGCTGCAGTGACCGTACGATGTCCATCCAACGGCCGTAGTGCTTCTTCAACCTCTGGTCTTGTTGCTCCAACCACCCAAAGCAGTGCCGGTCATGCCGCGTGCTCCTGCCTCTCGTGGCCGGCTGTGATGCCGCGGAGGCCTCACCGCCCCCTACTACTCCCACCGCTAGCCAGGCCATCCCTCTACTCACCCACACCCCATGTTATTCTGCAGCGACGACAGCCTCACACCAAAACCGAACCAGTGAACCCTCGCACTCCTCTCTGCGCGGGCTTCCACTGTCGCGTCTTCCCCGGCTCCATGTCGTCCCCTTCCTAGGCCTCGCCGTCGTCCATCACCCTGGTGCTCACTACAAAAAAATACACTTCCGTGATGATACGTGTTTGTCACAGTAGGTCGTGTTTTTTTTCATGCATGTACATCCATGACGATTTTATGACAGAATCAAGATAGTCATACCTGTGCTGTAGTAGAAGTGTTCCATGGCATTACCAAAATTATCATCATGGAAGTGTCCACTTCCATGACGATAAATCGCGCGTCACAGAAGTGCTTTCGTCAAGGGTGACCGACACGTGGCATCCACCGTAACGGAACACCGTTAAGCTATTGGGTCGGGTTTTGGATCCGATAACCCGTTAACAGCCCCGACCAATGGGGATTTTCCACATGTAAAATCATCATTTGCTGGAGGAAACATGTGTCGGCTCACCATTGGGACAGATGTCATCCGCTCATTGGACCGAAGGAGCCTATGATATGGCGACACATGGCACGGCCCAACAGAGGCCCATTCCTGTGAAATGGCCAGCCCGTTTGACTTGGTCAAAAGGTGGCGGGCCGTCCACAGAAAGCGTGTTAACGGCCTGTTCGCATATAGACCATTTATAGCCCGCTAACCTAGGGCCCGTTACGCCCTATCCGAATTAGACCCAGTAGCGTCATCTGGGCCGTCCAATATGATTCCAGCCCATTTTATCTTTCGGCCCATGTGTGTCCCATGACTTCTTTAGGCCCATATGAGGCCCTTTGTAACTCTTGGCCCATTAACGGCCCGTGGTGAAACTGACCCATACTGAACAGTGTATCACTTTATACCCATTGACGGCCCATTATTCCATTGGGCCGTTTCTAGCCCAAGTTATCTTTCGGCCTTCTCAGGGCCCATTGATTCTTCGGCTCATTTGCAGCATTCGGTTACATACGGCCTGTTACTGTCATTTTCTGCCTGTGGGACAAATTCAGCCCGTCGTTACAGTCGGCCCGTTTGCAGACCGTTAATACATTGGGCCGTTTTCATATAAAAAACCCGTTGGGCTGTTTTCATAGAGTTATCAAATATGGCCTATTAACGGCTCGTTATGGTCCACGAATAGTATGGCCTATGATTGGTGAAATGATGATACGCCCCGTAGAAGGCCCATGGATCCTACGGCCGGTATGAGGCCCATGGATAGTACGGCCCGTAGAAGGCCCATAGATCGTACGACCCGTAGAAGGCACATGGACCCTATGGCCCGTAGAAGGCCCATGGACCCTACGGCGCGTATAGAAGGCCAATGGATCCTACGGCCCGAAGAAGGCCCATGGATCATACGGCCTGCAGGAGGCCCATGGTTACAATAGTCCGTGTGTTGCCATGATTATTTTGGCCTAGTTACCAAAAATAGGCTATTGTGGCTACTAGAAAAACACAGAAAAAGAATTGCAGTGACTAAAAGCAAACAACTAAACAAGACAATAAGGAAATAAATAAGCAAGCAATTAATGATAGCCTATTACCACTATTACACATATTACATCCACTAGGCATCAAAGTTCGCCACCAGTGCAAATATAGGGAACAAAGCAGCACATTACATACACTGGCCGTCAAAATTGGCCACCGGTGCAAATAAACGTGGCAGCAAAACAAGAGCATAACTGAAACAACTTTAGAAGACCTCAAGAAACGTTATCCTGGGTATCCCCCATGCTGACAATAAGCTTAGCAAGCTGATTAGCTTTGTCCTATTTGGTGCTAAAATCCTCCAACGCTTGTTGTTGCACCAGAAAGTATGCATCTGAATGCTCCAGGGACTTCCGCGGTCCTTCCGCTTCTTGTTGCAGCACAGCTGATTGATGTCTTTCAGCTTGTAGTTGAGACTCAAGAAACCGAACTGATTCAGACAGTGAGTTTGAATAGCTTGTGCAAGCAGTAGTGGCCAGTAACTCGAACACTAAACCAAGATAGGACTTTGGGGTTGTCTCGCTGTCTTCCAGATAGTCTTCCTTAGCTGTTTTATCAGCTTTGTTGGAGACCAACAAGGATGTGTCACTATCCTGAACCTTATCTGCATTACTTCCTTTACCATTGCTTAATAAGGCACTCTTCCCCAATATTCTGTCAGCATTCTAAAAGAAGAAACAAGCAGACACATAAAAAGTTTAGCATGTACTAGTATATGAAACTCATTTCAGTGAACCAGTTCATTAGTAAGGTGGACAGGATTAAACTACCAAGTCTTCTATTGCCAAGTACTAGTACATAATAAAAGCATCAAACAAACATATATCTATGTCCTATGGTCACTGCATTGTCTTGCCAAATCAAAATAGAGACACGGTAAATCATATCAGTTCAAGACAAAGCAGCAGTGAAAGAACACAAAGCGTGGGAAACTACACGGCACAACAAGATTTCAGATGGGTACCACGGGTCTACATGTACAACAACACTATTGGCTCTGTTGTGATGCTAGTAATGTGCATGATATGAAAGTCAACTGTATACACAATTGAAATTGAAATCAACAGAGCTATTGATAAGAGCAAACTTGTTAAAGAGACATGCGTGAACATACCTGCTGTGCCATTGGAGTTTCGATTGGATCCTTCAATTTAAAAATAAGTTTGTATGAGTAAATACAGTGATACAAGAGCAAAGCAATCATAGTTAAAAAAGGCGCACCTAAGCGAGCGCTTAAGCGCGCCTAGGCTCTAGGCGTTGGCAAAACGCATTGCACATAACTACGCTTAATCCGTGCATAACTGCGCATAAGCATGTGCTTTGGTCAGTAAAGCGCAAGGCGGTGGCAAAATGCACAATTAACGCCTAGCGCTTTTTTGAACTATGATAGCAATGGAATCTTAAATTAGAACAATTGTTCTTCAAGTTTAGGCACTTGTTCTACATGAACAGAGTACAGTAAGACGCAAGAATATAATACTTAAAAATAGAAAATGAGCTCATAGACCTTACCACATTCTTGGTTCGGGACCAGTACAGAACAAGGCGTTCCCAGTCATCGTCCAGTAAATGTGTCTCAGGAGAACGTAAGGGGATTTGATGAGTTTCTTTGCCGGTGAAGTACGTTTTCTTCAGGTAATTCCGATACTGCCACCAAGCATTCTTGAAGATAGCAGAGGTATTAGCACAGGTTACCTCATCTTGAGTTTCCAAATCTGTCCTTCTCTATAGAGAAAAATGGGAAAATTTGCTATATTATAACCATCATGGAGGTAGGATGTATGGGACGAAGCAAAGTAATTGCCATGAATAACATTACTTACACATAACTCCTGGACAAACACCTGCAACTGGCATTTTCCTTCATCTTTAGTACAATATTTCCAAGATGGGAAGATACGCACATACGATTTAACAACATCAAATGCGATAGATGCTAAACTACGACTACCTGGTTGTGCTTCCTCCACAGGAATAGGCGTACTAACTGGAGGAGTTGGGGTTCGCCGTCATAGTACTGGCCCTGTGGGCACTGGTGCTGCCTTACTAACTGCTCTTATTTGGGAGCTTTGTGGTGGAGATGGTGTTGTGTCAACAGGAACTGGGTTACTATCGGCTGGCGTTGGGGTTAGATTGGGTGAAGCTGGTTCTCTGTCCATTGCAGTAGGGGTACAATCTGCAAGAGTTTGGGTTATGTGTGGTAGCGCTGGTTCTTGTGCATGTACAACCGGGGTGCTATCTCCACCAAGAGCTAGCACTGTTTTATTTGAAGACCATATTTTTAGTCCGCTAGATACTGGCATCACCCGCTCCAATTCAAATGGCCGATAAACAGGAAACATAGTTGAATGTACAGACATTGTATGAGAGACAGATGCAATAGATAGTGTGGAAGAAAGAGGGCATGAAATAGTTGACATGTATATTGTTTAACTAAAACGGATAGAATGACATAATTTCACATATATGATGTCTATCTAAACTGGATAGCATAGCATAACATAATTCAAAGATATGATGAATAACTAAACAGGATCGCATGACATAATTCACCTACATGTTATCTAAGTAATCAGGATCGCATCATTTAATTCACATATTTGATTTATATGCTAAACAGAGGGCATTTGATATGATGTCTGAACTAAGAACATGGTGTTGATTATTGTGTATATGATGTCTAAACTATGCAATGGAACACACCGTATGCATGATATGAGCAGTATAACCGTGCCAAGTTAGAGCATACACCTCAGTGGGGGAATAGGACTGGCCATCTGTCTCTGAATCCATCTCCGAGGAGCTATCGGGACCCAACAAGAGATCTGCTTCGACAGGTAGCACTGTGTGCTCTGAAGGCCTTGTTTTCACTCCAGATTTTTCCATCTCCCACCCAAATGGCTGATTCACAGGAAGAGTAGTTTAATGTACAAACATTGTCGACAAATGGAAATGTAATGAAGAAAAGGACGGGCAAGATATCATTCAAATATATGATGCCTGGTTAAACAGGATGGCATTGCACATTTCACATATATTATGGCTGGCTAAAAGACATGAGACTGCATAATTCCCATATATGATATAGAAACTAAATAGGTGGCATTACAGAACATGTTTAAACTAAGCAGATGACATATATGATGTCAAAAGTAGGCACTGCAAGGCAACATATGCATGATATGACTAACATCATCATGCCAAGGTAGAGCAAACACCTTGGGGGGTAAATAGGAGTGGTCAGCGGCGTCTGAATCCGCGTCAGAACATATATCTTCATCTGGATTACAATCTGGAGAGGGGGGGAGGGTTTGCCATTGAACCCACCATGGAGCAATGTCTGCATGACATTGTATTGCCGCACAAAACTCTTCTCTTTTTCTCTACATGTTCAACATGACTGTGTACAATATCTGACATGCATACGAAAAAAATATGGTGAGATTATGTAAGGAGAGCATGCAGAAATTTAGAGTGATGGTAACAACTAGTGGATCGAAGTTTTTTCGTTAAACCAAAATAGCCCTAATGGATCGACGTGAATGTATAGTAATAAGTGATGCAACAAGCATACAACCTCTTTGCCGTGGCCGTGTCGACCTCAACATCATTGGGTTGGTCGCTGAAGCAGTTGAGGCAGAGGTGGCCGTCGGAGGTGTGGAGGAAGATCTGAGGAATCTGTAGACGGCGTCCAGGGCACTGCTCTGTTGTGATGGATCGTTCTGTCGTTGGAGCAGCTCCGGTGAGCCGTAAGACGTCAAGGCTGAAGCAGCACAAGACAGACATCATCAATCTCAAGTGGGATTCTAATAGCATCTCCAATAGATGATGTAAAATGGATGTAAAATTAACATCACCAAAAACCACCTAACTACAACAGATGAGGTAAAAACTATTGACTCTGAACTTAACTGTCGAAACTGAAATTTAATGTGGAATCTGAATGCTACTGTCAAAACTGAACGCAATGGTAGCAGAGAGGCACTTGACATGTAGTTTAGGGAGGCCTGCAGTTCATCTTCAACCTGCACCCCCTGAGCCGCCAGCCACCACCGACCGAACCGCCGGCCCCAGCGCCGCCTCGCCACCCCGAAACAACTCGCCACCGCCACCCCGGCCAGCCCTCTAGGCCCCCCGCCCCACACCCTGAACCCTAAGATAGATAGTGGGGTACCTCTCCGGCGAGCCCCCGTCCTCGCTGCGGGTGGTTCTTCCTTAACTCCGGCGAGCCCCCCCAACCCCTGAAAATCGACTGGCCCAAAATTCGATTCAGTCGACTGAAGTGTGGCTTAATTGGAGCAGAGCAGCAGCACGAGCGAGGGGGAGAGCAGCAGCTGTAGCTGGGCGAGCGAGCGAGCAAGCGAGAGCCAGAGCAGCAGCAGCAGCGTGAGCGAGCGAGAGAGAGCCGGAGCTGCAGCAACAGCTGGTATGGACGCCACCACCGAAGGGGCCTCGCACTGGGGGAGAGCCGCCGTGGAGATGTCGCCCGCGGCGCCGGCTTCAAGGTAGCCGCTCCATGGGGGTGCAGGATGGAGCACCGTCAGTGCCGGGAGGTCGAGTTAAGGAGAAGGGGCGATGCAATGAGTGTACAACCTCTTTGGTGGCGCCGAGTAGGACTCGGCTTCGTCCGAGGAGTCAGTGAGGATGTTGCGGTTGCGGTGGAGCAGGTTAAGGCGGCGCTATGGGGATGGAGCAGCCGCGATAGACGAGGCGATTGTCGGAGCAGCTCCTTGGAGGTGGAGGACGGGGCGGCTGAACCGGCGGGACAGCGAGATGGACGACGGATTCTCATCCGGGGAGGTGGACGAGGGACGTGAAGCTGTTGTGGTGGACGACGTCGTTGGGGAAGAGGCTCCGGCTGGGCAACGGTGACGTGGCGGACAGAGGAGGGTGGGGTTTCGCGGCTGGAGCGGAGAGGTTATGTCGGCCTGGGATTTCGAATGGCGAAAAGGGGGCGATGGGAGGGGGTGAAGCATGACTTAGGGGCGTGCTTGTCCAAAATGTAGGGTGTGTTACAAAAGTACCCCCACCGATTTGAACTAGCGGCCCTTTTGGCTCAGGGTTAGAAGGGGGATTTCACGTGTCGGGATTTGGTAGCTGGAGGGAGTTTTTGCGTGCGTTGTAATTTCGGGATAGCAAGGCGTGGGTTGTGAAGGCGCCAGTTTTGGGAGCACGGTATCTGAATTTTTTGGATATAACAAGACGCGGGTTGAATTTTAGGGACAAGCCTAACGTGTAGTAATATTGTACTTGTACGTACCAAATCAATTCACACTTCCCTCAACCAAAAAGAAAACGAAAAAAATAAAACTATTCACACCACACAAAGAGAGAGTCTTGCCCCGTTTTACTATACAAATGCTATTCAAACTACTCCCTCCTTCCATCTATATAGGGCGTAATGCATTTTTCGATGCTAACTTTGACCAAATATTAGAGCAATGGTATATGATATGCAACTTACACAAAGCACACTGTTAAATTCGTCTGTGAAAGGTTCTTTCAATGATATAATTTTCATATTATGCATGTCATGTACTATTAATCTTGTCAATAGTCAAAGGCGGTCTTAAAAATCTCATTACGCCCTATATAGATGGAAGGAGGGAGTATGAATCCATGTTATGTCTGATTAAATTTTTTCGCTTGCTGTATAATGCATGTAACCTACTCATACCAACATTTTAGTGCATTCCAAATGTCCATACTAGCGCTGCAATTCGAACTAAATTTGAATTTGTTTCTCTATTTCAATAAGAATCTACAATCATGATTGTTGCCAACTTCAACCAACATAGTTTCCTTGCTATCCGCCAGATATAAATCAGACGGCCTATAATGCAGGATGGCAGGCACACCATCATCAACATCTCCGTTTTTTATAAGAGTAGAGATAAAATATATTAAATGTAGTATAACATGTTCATAACCACACCATGTGTATCGCCGTTATATATATTCACACATGCGTCGGTTTAAAACACTATGATAAATTCTTCAAATATCCGAATTCGCTTTTTATAATGAAGTATATATGATCTCTATTCGTTTTTACACCCACACAACCCTCTTATCTTTGTAGCTAGCACTAACTTTCTCTTGTGCATGCACACACCCGCATCCCTCTTACCCTCCCTCAGCATTCTCTAGCTCCATTGTGCAAATTTGTCTTTTCACTTTAGGTCGTTCACCCATGGTGTGTGTAGGCCCCCCAGCTCCTTCTTTACGGCACACATCCATCGATATGCCTCTCTAGCTAGGTGTGCCTAGCACAAACACAAGCTTCCCCTCTTCTCTTGTCACCGTCCATGCCTCACTCCCACCACTCTTTTCATCGTTCTCGTACTCGCACACTCCTTCCCCCTCGATATAGTATGCCTCTCGTACCACCTCATAGATGCATCCCTCTCTCTCTATCCTTCTCCTCATGCATCATTTGCTTCTAACACACACATGCATGTATACCGATCGATCTCCCGACATATACCTAGATCAACTTTAACTACCCCCCCCATCGATCGACGTACCTCACAAGTTATGTCTCTCCTGTCTCTAACAAAGGGTGATTGATCTTCCTATGTAGTTACTTCTGCTTACCACAGCCACATCGTCCCCCCTCATCATTTGTGCATGCCTCCTGACCCGTAACTCACACGCACGTGCACAGACAACAAGCAGCCATCTCCTCTCTTATTGATATTGCAGGCGTGCCCTCCGTTGTCTAGCAAGCCTATCCCACCATTTGTTAGAAGCAACTGCACTACCACCCCCTCCAACACTCTAGCTCTGTCTCTCTCCCAACCTTATTCCTCTCCTGCACATATGCATGGATGCCGATCGATCTCCCTTAATACATGAGGCAGATCGATCTCCTTAATACATGAGGTAGGCCTCTCTCTTCCTCCACACATATACCAGCCATTGTACCTCTATAGTTAATTGGGCCTCCCTCTTCCCCCATCACACACCGATAGTCGAGCGCTGCAGGTAGGTATCCATGCCACAGAGACAAACTGCACATGTCCCCTCTCACGTTCCAGTAGGCCAGCCACTCTATATCTTTGACGTGGCACACACAAATTCGATGGCACTCTTTATCGATCGCACGCGCGCACACACACACATCATCCCTCTCTTCGATTCTATGGACACCTCAAGCCGATGATACCTCAACTCTCTTCTCGTGGATCGCCCCCTCTAATTTCAAAATAAATTGAAAAAAAATCTGAAACTTTGAGAGATCAAACATGATCAAACATTCTATGTTTTTTGCAAAGATTTAGCTACAAAAAACATACGGGGAGCTCTCGCCTAAAAAAATCATAGTTCAAAGTTTATGTGCCAGAAAAAGTGTGCCAACCAGCTCTTGTAAGATGAAGACCAGCTCTATTCCTACATAACAAGTTTGGTGATTTTTGCTTACTGCTTGTTTCCCTGACAGTCATCCATCATTATAATGGATAGTTTCCCTGTTCTTAATGTAAAGACAGTACAAAGGAATAATTCTACGTGCACACCAAGGTGCATATTTTACACCTTTTTCCATTGCGATCAATCTTATATGTTTGCATCATTGATATCAAAATTATATCTTCCTTGCACCACGAAGACATTATTTTAAAGTGCAAAACTGATGGATAGAACTGGACGTACAATGGCATATCTTGGATGGAGCACGTACGTATGAAGTTTCGAAAACTCGGCGGAACAGTGAGATTGGAAAGTTCAGGCGCAGATGCAACCGATACCTCATAGCAAGCTTGTCAGAGTTGATTGCGGTCATCTATTATTTTTTTGAAACAAGGCAAAAGACTTGCCAATTTCATTAATTAATAAGAAGGTTTAGACAAAAGCCGCAAAGCGGCAAAATAAAAGACTACTCTTGCGACATAATTGCACTCATGTGTTTGGCTCCCGCCAACGCCCAAAGATGGGCCTCCTCTTTTATCTTGGCAGTGATAATAGTGGTCGGTGAAGCCGTGCTGGGAAAATCTCTCGCGTTTCGCTCCTTCCAAATTTCCCACATGACAAGCATCAGAACAGAGCCAATCGCTTACTTGATATGCCCTTCCGTGTTGATCGTCTTCAGCCACCAATCTTGAACCATGTCTTCGTGGCGCCAAGTCAGCGGTGACTGGTCCTGAATGCCAAGCCAGGTGACCACCTTGGTCCAGACGCGGGCAGTGAATCTATATTGGAAAAGAATATCGGCGGCAGATTCTTGGACTTGTTTGCATAGGGGGCAAAGTCTGCAGTTTGGCCAACCTCGCCGCTGTAACCGATCTATCGTCCACACACGGTTTTGGATGATAAGCCAATTGAAGAATTTACATTTCGGGGGAGCCCAATTCCTCTAGGTTGTGGGAGAGGTTGAGCAGAGAACTTGGCCCTCGAACTGTGCCGTGTACGCCGTAGCCGCTGAATAGTCACCACTGAAAGTGAATTTCCAAGATATATTGTCCTTCCTATCAGGATTGAGAGCAACACCATCAATCATCTCTCACAGAACCACAAACTCCTGGATGTGTGGCAAAGGTAGTCTCTGAGTAGTGTCGATTTACTGGATCTAGAACTTGTTGTCAAGGGCCTTGTTAACCAAACACGCCTTCTTCTTGGACACTTCAAAGATCTTTGGCACAATGTCTTTAGGCCGGAGACCATTTAGCCAGGGGATTCCCAGAATTTAGCCTTTCTGCCATCCCCAATAGTCACTATTGTGGAAGCCGAGAACAAATCTCTATCACTATTTGAACAGGGTGTTTCCATCCCCATCCAAGTCTTAGGAGGGTCTGCCCATTCAAACCAAAGCCAGCGAAGACAAAGGGCGGTCTCAAACTTCTCGAGATTAAGCACACCCAAGCCGCCAAAAATCTTAGGCTTGCAAACAAGCTCCCAGTTAACCTTGCACTTTCTGCCCGACACCTTATCACAACCAGCCCAAAGGTAAGCACGCCGTAGGCTGTCAATCTTTTTCCAGACCACAGCGGGCAGCTCCAGTGGCATGAGATGGTAGATCGCAATGGCCATGAGACCGCTTTGACCAAGACAATGCGCTCGGGGGTAGCAACATGCATAGCCGGACAAGGCGGCAGTTTGCTCGCAATCTTGTCCTCGAGGTATTGAAAATGCATGCACTTAAGTCTAGTCACCGACAGGGGAAGGCCAAGATATCGCAAGGGGAAAGAGGTCTGAACCACCGGAAAGGCTTGAAGAATGTCATCAAGGTCAATGTTGGCACAGCGAATTGGCGCGACCAAGCTCTTGTTGCAATTGGTGACTAACCCAGTGACATCACCAAAGGCAGAGAGCATTGAAGCAAGAAACTGTATATCTTCCTTGATTGGAGCAACAAAGATGGCCATATCGCCAGCATATAGGGAGGCTCAGATGGGGTTGCCCCGGATGGGATGGAGGTTGCCTTGCGCAGTAGCCTTGGCTAGGATATGGTGCAGAGGATCAATGGCGAGGACAAAGAGCAGGGGGGAGAGGACCCCCTTGTCGAAGCCCACAACTGTGCTTGATTGGTTCGCCTGCAACACCATTAAGTAGCACTCTGGAGGAGGCCGTGGAAAGGAGAGTAGATATCAAATCACAGAACTGGCTCGGGAAGTGGTGGTGCCGCAACAAGTCCATAAGGTAATCCCATCTAACCGAGTCAAAGGCTTTCTTGATGTTCAGCTTGAGAAGCAAGGTTAGTGATTTGGTGCGGTGTAGACGGCGGGCCAAGTTGCGAACCTACATGAAGTTGTCATGGATACTTCTTTTCTTAATGTAGGCGCTTTGTGTGTTGCAGACAAGCGCATGAATGTGAGGGGCTAGTCAAGTAGCCATCATCTTAGCAATGATCTTGGCAACCGCATGGATGAGACTGATAGGCCGGAAGTCGGATATGTCCTCGGCCCCATCTTTTTTAGCGACGAGGACAATGTTAGCCGAGTTGAGCCAGTGGAGGTTGTTGACATGAAGATTGGAGAAATTATTAACCGCAAGCATTATCTTCGGCTTAATGATGTCCCAACATTGTTTGAAGAAAATGCCCGTGAATCTATCACGGCCCGAAGCTTTGTCTCCTGGAAGCTCATGTATCGCAGCACGGATCTCCTCCTCGCTGAATGGCAATCCAAGGTCTGAGAGGTCACAGGAAGACGGCGGGATGCAGCCCCAGTTGAAGTCTTTGGAGCGCGGGGGGACCTTCCCAGTGGCTTTCTAAAGTGACTCTGAATAATGTCTTTTTTCTGATCTTGGCTCGTGACCCAACCATTATTGTGCTTAATACGGTGGATGAAGTTCTTTCTCCGTCGGTGGTTGATTCGAAGGTGAAAGAAACGAGTATTTGCATCCCCTTCTTTGAGAAACTTAATTCTTGAACTTTGTCGTTTCCTTGACCTCTCAAGAACTGCCAGGGCGTCTCAAGGGCCATGTGAAGTTGGATTTTGTGGTTAGAGAAGATGGACCTGCTCCACTTGCGAAGGCATTGGATTGTCCTCTTAAGCTTGTGGAAAAGCACCTGATAGGGCTCGGAGTGGCTGGTTTCCTCAGCCCAGGCATCCTGGATGATTTTCTTGAAGTTGGGCAGTTTAATCCAGAAGTTCTCAAACCGGAAAGATCTTGGTCATTTTGGTCCCTTGTCACTAGCCAAGAGGAGTGGGCAATGGTCCAAGAGTGAGGATGAGAGTGCATGGAGAATGTGTGTGCTGAAATCGAGATCCCAATCCTCATTGCAGAAAAAAGAGTCTAATTTGCTCAAGGTCGGGTTAGTCTGCTTGTTGCCCCAAGTGAACTTTCTGTTCTGTAGATGGATTTCTTTTAGCTCACAGGAGTTAAGGGCATTCCGAAAGCGCACGAAGCGAGATCGGTCAACATTTGCACAATTTTTGTCTCAGGCACGATAAACTTGGTTGAAGTCTCCTGTCACGAGCCATCTAGTGCTCCGAGGAGGTTTTATGCTCACAAGCTCTTGGAAGAAAGATTCTTTCAGATTACTTCTAGTAGGCTCATAAACAAAAGTGAGCTTGAAGGAGACTGGTGTATTGACGATAAAGACGTTCATGGAAATGCAGAATGTGCCAATGTGGATGTTGTCCACCATCATGTAGTCTTCATTCTAGAGGAGAATATCCCATGCCTCGATCTTCCTGAATCATCATAGCTACGTATTCTCCCATTACATGCAAATCACGGGAGAAAACAATAAATGATTTAATTAGCATGGCACAGAGAGAGTCAAATCGACCCAATCTATCGCCGCATGCATGTGTTGGAGAAGATAAATCCAGCAAGGGTACTTACTGCTGGTCGTTGTTGGCCGCATACATGTGTCATGATCAATGATATAACTCGGCCGCAGCGGAATCCATCTGCCAAAAAGCATAGTTGTCGCTGCTGGTCATCCCATGCTCGTCTCATGCACTCCCCCCGTCGCCCCTCCCAGTCTCCAGGATCATAACTCTAAGAAATCAGCCAAAATAATTTTCAACGTGCACTTGAAGCCACACGTTGGCCCCGACGCTGCCATCGATGGGGTGGTCTAGCTCCACGTTGATCTCTCAACATATACAGATACTCATGCTCGCGACGAAGAGCTTGCAGTGACTAGGGCGTCAATTCCAACACACGCGACACTAGCTAGAGCGCCCCGTGCTACCGGCGAGAGCAAACGCCATCCAATTCTGGAACGCGTGGAAAGAAACATAGAGAGAAGAAACATTGGTCGTAGCTGAGTTGATGCGATTATTTCTAGAGGGCTCTCAATTTGTCCATTGCTCTTGTACGAGGAGACGATTGATACCGGCTTAGACCCACACCATGCGCCACGGGAGAATACAGAAGATCACAAGGACATGGATGTCGATAGGAGGCGACATGTCGGACGCACGACTCAAACGATGACGAGAACTGCAGGCCGACAATCTATCGTCGCAGCGTCTCGATACGATCTGATTTGGGGTTTCCATCGAGGAACTTGACTCCTTTCAATAGGTGCCTTTGCCTTGTGGAACAGGTAATGAGTGCACGTCGGAAACCACGGGCGCTTGCTTGATCAGGGTTATTGTCGGAGTAAGAGTTCCTCGCGATAGTAGGAAGGACGGGATCAAAGCGTGCGTAGGTATTTGTTTTCCATTGGTTGGGACTAAATTTTCTTAGCGGACGAATGATGGATAGAAATTCCATGTAAATAGTACCACCTCGGATAGCGAAAATAATATAGGTGAAGAAAAACTGAAAGCGTAAATTCACGGGAAGAAGCGCATTATGACGGTGAACCCACGGAGTCAAGACGTGCTTTAATATTAGGGATATATATATATATATATATATATATATATATATATATATATATATATATTCTTGATCATCCAAGCTTATGTGATGCATGGGATGTTCATGTGTGTGGGCCTATTAGGGCATCTCCAACGCCGACCCGCAAACCTCTCGCAATCGTTCGGACCACGTGATCCGGACCATAGAAGACCTCCAATGCAGTCTATTATTGGTCAGCGTGTGGTCCGGGTGCAATTTATCAAGTAAACCAGAGACAAAAGTATGGGGGGTTTGCGAGAATCCGGACTAATCCCAATCCCGTTTCTAACCGCCCTGGCCCATCAGATACCCCTCCCCCTCCTGCGCATTTTCAGCTATCGCTCGCATTCATGCCCGGCCAGAGCAGACGCGACCGCTCACTGGCACCGGCATTGAAGCGGTGTGCCGGCCGAGAGAGCGCCGCTTCTCGGTGAAGGCGGCTACCTCGCGTTCAAACGACATGACGCTACCCATCCATCCGTCTACTGCCCGAATTGATGGCACACGATTGATAAGGCGTCTCCTCTGGCACCACATGTCTGTCCCTCTGCCACCCATCGGTGCTATATAAACTATTGTCCTGGTGCACCGGCCATAGCCACAGTCATCCCTCTCTGCACCACTCCCCGCCATGGATCCCTCTGGGATGGGATGACGTCGGAGTAGAAGAAGGCCGTGGCTGCCGTTGCTGCCAACTAGCAGGATGGCAGGTAGCCGGAGGACACCTCCAATGACAACATGCAAATGTAGGACGCCTTCGACGACGAGCCAGTGACACCCTCCTATTCGTCCTCTGCTCCACCCTCACATAGACCATGGGTTAGTACACAAAGTGTAATGGACAATGCTTACCATACCATGGCATCACTTGATCCCTTTCGGTACATCTTCTATGCTTTGCATGTTGATCAACTTGATTCACACTTTGACTTGGTCTTGATCAGCCTTGTATCATGTCTTCTACATGATCAATCTTTGGATAATTCCTTGAATAGCATCTTAGTCATCTCATAAACTCCTTGAAACCAACACATGGACTTCAAGAATTTCCTATAGATAAATCCTTCAAATATAACTCAAGGCAGCCATTAGTCCATAGATGTTGCCATCAGTTACCAAAACCATACATGGGGCACAGCGTGTTCTTTCAGCCTTGTATCACTGTACTTACATTAACAACTACTCACTCCATCCTATAATATAAGATCATTCCTACACTACAAAACTCTCTTATATTATGGGAAGGAGGCAGTGGTTCATAGTTTAGAATTACGCTACATCTTATCTCCCTTGCCCATCATTTACTAAAAAATATCACATCTATATTTAATCTTACTAAAAAGTTGAATACACAGACAATGCTAGTGCAGAAGTGTAGTCCATTTCTCTTGCCAGTACATTTGTCATGTAACACTTGTACTTACATGGATACACTACTGTAGGATGCTGCTAACGCGACACTACGATTAGAGACCCTTCGATGAAAACTATGTGCGATGCATTAATCGCAAATGGTCATGTAAAAAACTATTAAAAAGATGCAAAACATTTGGCATGGTGGAGACATTGATACGTCTCCAACGTATCTACTTTTCCTAACGCTTTTCCCCCTGTATTGGACACTAATTTGCATGATTTGAATGAAACTAACCCCGGTCTGACACTGTTTTCAACAGAACTACCATGGTGTTGTTTTTGTGTAGAAATAAAAGTTCTTGGAATGGAATGAAACTTAGCGAGGATTTTTTATATCAATAAAGAGAATTTCTGGAGCCAAGGGATACCTGAGGGGGGCACCTGGGTGGGTACAACCCACCAGGGTGCGCCTGCCCCCCTAGGCGCGCCCAGGTGGGTGCTTCCCACCTGGTGGCCCCGCTGACCCTGAAACCGACGCTATAAAATCACATTATTCCAGAAAAAATCAGGGAGAAAGAATTATCCCATTTCACGAGACAGGGCCGCCACCGACTCCTATTCTTCATCACGAGGCCAGATCTGGAGCCCGTTTGGGGCTTCGAAGAGGGGAATCTTCGATCTTCATCATCACCAACACATATCCATCGCGAATTCCATGATGCTCCCCACCGGGAGGTGAGTAATTCCTTCGTAGGCTCGCTGGTCGGTGAGGAGTTGGATGAGATTCATCACGTAATCGAGTTAGTTTTGTTAGGGCATGATCCCTAGTATCTGTCGGCGTTCTGGGAACGGGGGTCCCCAGACTTGCCTGCCTGCGGCCTGCAGCGTGGCTCAAGTGGGGGCCTAGTGCAGCCCAGCTTCATTAGCTCAAGTTCAAGACCCTCGCGAGGGGCCAAGCCTCACGGGGCGGATGACAGGAAGCTTCCTCAGGAGCAGCCTCGTCAGGCAGGCTCGCGAGGAGGCGGAGAGATCAAGGCAGGGTACCTCAAGAGAAGCCCGTGACGCAAGCCATGACGATCGAGACCAGGCGAGCATCAGGCGGGCGCCGGCCTGCGCAGTGTCCTTGTTTCCCCTTCGGTGCAAAGGGGGCAAGCACAGGCCAAGGCATCAGGCAAAGGTTACCGTTTCGGTGCAACAAGACCAAGACCAGTAGAACGGCAGGATGGAGGTCATTGTGGAGCCCAGGACGGCGTCACCGCCAGAGCCTTTGGCAGCCGTAGACCAACTTTAGTCAGGATAAGTGTACTAGATGTTCCCCTTCAAAATGGCCAATTGTTGGCGCCCTTCCCGCTCATTATTTGGGAAGAGGCCCAGGACCGCCCTCTATAAATAGAGCTAGCCACCACAGAGTAGAGGTATCTAGAGGACACATCAATCAGAGAGAGAGAGAGAGAGAAGCGACTGAACTCACCCAAGCAGTTCATTGCACTAGCTCAAGAACAGCCCCTCGCAAGGATGTTCTCCCTTTGTACTGTTCATCATCAGCCCCTTAGGCAATCCACCACACCACACACTGGAGTAGGGTATTACACCACAATGGTGGCCTGAACCAGTATAAATCTCGTGTCCCTTGTGTTTTCTTCTTTCTAGCCTAGATCCTTTGCGAGACTTCGAGACGTGAGCTGGTAGGGGAAAGAGCTTCGTGCGCACCCCAGAGTTCGAACCTCAAAGGTCTGCCGGAACCCGAAATCCGACATTTGGCGCGCTAGAATCTTTCTTCCGCTGGTCGCGTGTGATCTTCCATCGTATCCATGTCTGATGCTCGCCGAGCCCGTGCCGAGCGTCGGGCTGCTCTCGCCGCTCGAGTCGCCCAGACGGCTCCTGTCGGCGGACGCCCCCGTCTTTCCCCGTTGCCTTCCACCAACGCCGCCACCGGCCCGACGGGGAACGAGCAGCAGGCCTCGTCCCTGCATCCTTCGGTGCGGCGGGAAGGCCGCACCGCCACCCCGTCGCTGACACCAGCTGGTTCGTCGTCCCACGCCCGTCGCGCCCCCACGGACGCGCACGCTGCGCTGCTCTTGGCGCGTGAGCTCTTGCACTACCGTCCCGTCGACGACCTCTACGAGGACTGGCTCGCCTGCATCACCGAGCTTGTCAGCGCCGCACGGGGCTCTCCTTTGCCATCTCTCTCGCTGCCTTGCCCTCCATCCTGCGTAGGAGGCGAGGATCAGGAGGTGCCTCTGCCACCTCCTCCCCAAGAAGGCACCTTGGCTCCAAGGCACGTGGCCCCAGGACAAGACCCTCCGTGTCCGGCGCCCGCACGACAAGAAAGGAGCTGCCAAGAAATCCCTCGTCCCCAAGAAGGTGCTCGCGTGCTCCCAGCACCGGTGCGCCATGACCGCATCCCTGCACCACCACGTCAAGATCCCGCGCTGCTCCAAGCGGCAGTGCGTGGGAATTTCTAGGAGCAAGCCCAGCACCAGCAAAGGGCTCCGATGGCCATCGCAGGCTGCCGCGTCTTCACCGCCGAGCTGCGTAGCATCGCATAGCCCGACAAGTTCAAGCCGAACCTGCCTCCTTGCTACGACGTCACTACCGACCCCGCGGAGTTCCTACAGCTCTACGAGCTGGGCATTGAGGCCGCCAACGGGGTCGAAAAGGTCATGGCGAATTGGTTTCCCATGGCGCTCAGGGACGGTGCCCGCACCTGGCTCCTGAACCTGGCTCCTGGCATGATCTCCTCCTGGGACGAGATGCACACTCGCTTCATCGCCAACTTCCAAGGCACTCGCGACCAGCCCCCAGCCATGAGTGACCTGTGCCGCATCAAGCAATAGCCAGGAGAGACCCTGCAGAAGTACATCCAACACTTCAACAACACCCGCCTCAAGATCCCCAGGGTGACTGAGGAGGCCATCATCTCAGCCTTCTTCGATGGTGTGCATGACATCAAGATGAAAGAGGAGCTAGCAATCCATGAAGACCTGTGCACATCCCTGGAGTTGTTCAACTTGGCGACCAGGTGCGCCAGGGTTGAGGAAGGGCGCCTCTCCTTCCTCGAGCTTCCGGTTGCTGATCCAGAAGAGAAGAAGCCCAAGGTCAAGGACGTGAAGCGTAAAGGAGCTACTGTGCTCGCAGCAGAGCCAAACACCAAGTGAGGCAAGGATCAGCCTGAGTCATCCAAGGGCAGCCGGTACTGCGTGTACCACGACCTCCACACCCACAACACCAAGGAATGCCAAGAGCTTAGGGCCGTGCGAGATGGGCGAATTGGCCGATGCCCCGACCGCAATGACCGAGGCTATGGCCGAGGAGGAGGAAGAGGTGGAGGATGTTGGGAAGACCGTGGCCCTCGCCAAGGGTGGCGTGACCGTCCTCACGAGGATCGCTGGCAGGACCAGCCTCACGAGGGAGGTTGGAGGGATCAGCTTCATGAGGACCGCCCTCAAGCCAACGCATGCCTCCCTCCTCTGCCACCACCGCCGAGGAGGAATGAAGACCATCATCAGGACGAGGGGGCCGGGGGCTTCCAAGAGCCACGCACAATCGCTTGCATCCTGGGCGGCGCTCAGGCCCCAGCCTCTCAGCTCATCTTCAAGCAGTTTGCTCGTGAGGTGAATGCAGTCCTCCCCAAGCTTGAGGCCACGCGCCCCCTCAGGCGGTCGGCTTGCTCTATCATATTCAGCTCAGCAGATCAGCTCAAGTGCGTAGCAACGGCCGGAGTCCTCCCAATGCTTTGCTCCCCAGTAATCAACAATGTGCAAGTCACCAGGACCCTGATCGATGGCGGAGCAGGACTCAATGTCCTGTCCATCGAGACATTCAACAATCTCCAAGTGCCATATGATCAGCTTCAGCCAACCAAGCCTTTCTCAGGAGTCACTGATGGTTCCACACTTCCGATAGGGCAAGTTCGCCTTCCTGTCACCTTTGGGCAGCGCAACAACTACCGCACCGAGCTCATTGACTTCGACGTCGCCCACATTCGCCTGCCATACAATGTCATCCTTGGGTACCCAGCCCTGGCCAAGTTCATGGCAGTGACTCACCATGGCTACAATGTCCTCAAGATGCCAGGAAGAGGAGGAGTCATCACAGTGCCTTGTGAGGAAAGGGATGCAGTGTGTTCTCTTGAGCGTGCCTTCCAAGCCACGGCAATCGAAGACCCAAATCACAGGAGCGGAAGACTTCCCGAGGCGGTCCCCAAGAAGAAGAAGGCTTCACCTGGCCCAAACCCTCGGGAGGTAGGCACCTCCGGAGGCGTGGCGTCAGGATCCGCACCCGTTCAGGGGGCGCCACCCTCTGTCGCATAGGAAGGCGCGCCCAGCGCCCTCCTCGGGCAGGGCTCGGGGGCTGTTTCTTGGAGAGCCACCGACCTTGCCAAGGTCACGAGGGAGGCGCTCGGGCACCACTTGGAGGCGTGCTTCAAGGCACGTTTCCCTCAGGAAGGTACGAGGCAAGGAGGGCCAAACCCTCAGGAGTTCATCGCAAGGAACATTTAGGAGCTACAGGAGTCAAGAGTCATGCGCGGCAGCCGCCGCCTACCCACCGCAGCCCCCCATCCAGGCGAGGATGGCGGGCTGCGCGTCTGCATCGATGTACCGGGGCTCAACCGAGCCGCGTCTTAGGAGCGCCTCTGGCCTTTGCGCGTGGGGCGCTGCCAGGGCCCACCTCACAGCTACGTTCGCATGCGCTTCAGCCGGCCGAACGCGGTCGCCGCTCATCAGCGCCTGCTGAGGAGCATTCTAGAGGCTCAGGAGGTCAAACATCACGCGGTCCTGGCGGAGATGGAGATGGCCCTCGAAGATCCACTCGTGCCCCCGGAGCCTCCCAAGGCTCCAGGCCCCGAGAGCTTGTGAGGGTTGGCTTCCTCACCACGCATCGTCCGCTACTTCAGCATCACTTCATCTCCAACGGTACCAGGTGACATCTTTCAAAGTTCCATTTTCAGCAGGGAGCGCCCGCAGGGCTGCATCATTCCCAGGTCGCGTGGGTCTGTCCCTGCGGCATGTATCCGTTTTGCTTATGCTCTTTACCTACCTTGTGGGGGGCGCCCCTCGGGTTGCATTATCCCCAAGCTGCTCGGGCCTGACCCAGTGGCGTTTGCTTTTTCCGCACCTATCTAAATGGATTTGCTCCTTCGCGCTTAACCTGATTCCCATGGTTAGCATCTGCTGCTTATCGCGGACCGCTCTGCTCTCATGCAAATCGCTTGCACGTTAAAAGGGGGGTGCCTGAGCATCGCGACTCATGGACTCTTACTGGCTCTCCAGCCCTCACCCCCTGGCCTTGACCCACGGCATCGCGACTTGTCATACCAGTGGCGGCTGAGCTCGCTCGAGGGCCGGGACCTGAGGATGTAGAGCATTTGCATTCTAACCACCCTGCAGGAACACACCATTGATAAAGGCCCAGATCTAAGCGCAACCCGCCTCGAGGTAGGGCCTCGTGAGTCCCGCGCTGGCTCACAGTTGCCTAGATACACCTCTCCTAGCCCTACTGTGCCGGCCATGTGTCAGGGCGGGGCTGTACACGCCCCAGGGGCTCCTCTCGGAGGGGAGCACCCTCCCATGCACCACTAGAAGCACCATGCTTCGCGCTGGATGATGACACTGCCGAGGAGCGGCTATGCCCGTACACATACGGAAGCACTATGCTCCGCGCTGGTGATAAACAACTGAGGGCGGCCCACGGCCGTACCAACCTCAGGGAGCCCAGAGCTCGGTGTCTGGCACCATCGCAACGACTCCCCTCAGGAGTGCCGCGCGAGAGGGCTGGACACGGGGGCTGCGCCCGAGCCACGCCCGAACGCACGCCACCCAGCCAGGTCCCTCGGACCTGGTCATCACGCGCCAAGGTATGAAAACTCGTTTGCACGTCAAGGGGGACTCCTAAGCATCGCGACTCAGGAGCCTAACTGGTCACGTAGCCCCTCACTCCTTGGTCCCGTCCTGGTTTCCGGTCGGGGCTAACGGCGGCTGAGGTATGCGCGGGGCCGGGCCCTACCGACGTAGAACGACAAATCCACTCCTACACCTCCCGTCCCTACTTGTTGTTCGGGCATCAAGGGGGACTCCTGAGCATCGCGACTCAGGAGCCTAACTTGCCCCGTAGCCCCTCACTCCTTAGTCCCGTTCTGGTTTCCGGTCGGGGCTAAAAGCGGCTGAGGTATGCGCGGGGCCGGGCTCTGCCGACGTAGAACACAAGCAAATAGGAGGGAAAAATGCAAATTTCAGGGAATTCAAAAGCAAATATTACAAGCCATAGATTGTTTCACAACGCAAAACACAAGTTTAAACGCCTCCACGAGGCATAGTGCATGTTGCAGGAATTAAACAGAACAGAAGCTGCGAAGGGATCACTTTCCAGTGGCGTCACCGCCTGTGGTGGAGTCACGCTAGGCGGCCCCGCCTCCTGAGGCCACGGAGATGGCGGCGTCGTGCCTGGGCAAGGTGCTGAAGGCGCGAAACCTCCCCAGCAAAGCCTTGGCTTGGTCTTTCACGGCCTCAGCAGCAGCAGTGGCAAGGTAGCTGCTCATGGGTTCCAGCAGGCTGTCAAGGTCAACGTTGGGGTGGCGGACGTAGACGTGGCTGAGGACACACGTCAGCGCTGCAGAAGACAGGGCACGCGCCTCGGCCTCGGCCGTAGGACCAAGGACGTCCGTGACATCTTCAAGTGCACGGACCAGGAAGGGAAGCAGCTCGGCAGGACCGTCCTCTGCACCAGCCAACGGCTTCTCTAAGCCGCCCTCGTAAAGTGTCTTCAGCGTGGCGTGAGCTTTCTCCTCCAGCTTCACAAAGGCCACTCGATCCTAAGCCAGGACCTTCGCCTTGCTGTCTAGCTCGGTCCTCTCTGCCTTCAGTGCCTGCTCCAGCATCTCCAACCGGCCACGGCGGTCATCAAGCTCGGCATCTCGGTCCTTGATGGCAGCCTCCCGAGCCTTCATCTCCTTCTCCTTCTCCTGGCGGATGCGGACCTCCTTCGCGAGCTCATCGCGCAAGCCTTGCAGCTCGGCCTCCAGCGCCTTGCAGCGGCCCCGGGCATCCGCAGCATTGCCCTGGGCAGCATCGCGAGCGGCCTTGGCCTGGGAGGCGGCTTGCTTCTCCTTATCGGAGGCAGATGCAGCCTGGCACAGTGCCGCTCGGACGGAGGCGGCAGAGCGGGACCAGCCAGAAGCTAGCTCCAGGCGCCCGACATCCACCATGACCCACTTGCTCCGGAAGCCTTCAATCCTCTTCCCAGGCTTCAAGATGGCATTGGAGTTGGAGTATGCGATAAAGCTCGCGCATGCGGTGATGTGGGTGCAAGAAACCCGAAGGTAAAAGTAATGACACAGCAAGGCCACTGAGGGCTTTACCCCAACATGGGCCTCACAGTAGTAGGCAAAAATCGCCAGGAGAAGAACAGAGTTGGGGTGGAGGTGCAGAGCTTGCAAGTTGTATTGGCGAAGAACAGCAAAGAAGAACTCGGAAAAAGGAGGCACCAGACCAGCGATGATGGCGCTCACAAAGAGCGGGTAGAATGTGCTCCCCTTGGCTTTAGGCTGGTCAGAGCCGGCCTTGAGCATAGTTGCTCCCTGGTTGCCCTGCGCCACCGTCATCAGGCGCGTGAGGGCGAGATTCTTCTCCGACACATTCGGGGGATCCAGAGCCGGCGAGTACCAGGCCTCGGTTGGGGTCTTGCGAGGCGCCATGGCTTGCCAGATGGGAAGGATTGAGACATATCTGGAGGATTTCGGGAGCAGGAAGGACAAGAGAGAGAAAGGGGACCTAGAGCAAGGTAAGTGAGAACAAAGCAAGCTAGTCTGGCCTGGGCGCCTCTTTTGTCAGATGGACGGTTGCCGATGCGTCGTGGGGAAGCGGAGACGCCCACGTCCAATCAATCGCCACGCGGCGCCCAAGGCCGCAGGCTATTTGGGCCCGCGGTGCTTCACACTTACCCCTTCGCTTCTCTGACAAGCCAAGTCCGGACGCGCCTTGGGCCTGGGGGCTACTGTCGGCGTTCTGGGAATGGGGGTCCCCAGACATGCCTTCCTGCGGCCTGCAGCGTGGCTCAAGTGGGGGCCCAGTGCAGCCCAACTTCATCAGCTCAAGCACAAGACCCTCGCGAGGGGCCAAGCCTCACGGGGCAGACGACAGGAAGCTTCCTCAGGAGCAGCCTCGTCAGGCAGGCTCGCGAGGAGGCGGAGAGATCAAGGAAGGGTACCTCACGAGGAGCCCGTGACGCAAGCCATGATGATCGAGACCAGGCGGGCGCCAGGCGGGCGTCGGCCAGCGCAGTGTCCTTGTTTCCCCTTCGATGCAAAGGGGGCAAGCACAGGCCAAGGCATCAGGCAAAGGTTACTGTTTTGGTGCAACAAGACCAAGACCAGCAGAACGGCAGGATGGAGGTCATCGTGGAGCCCAGGACGACATCCCCGCCAGAGCCTTTGGCAGCCGTAGACCAACTTTAGTCAGGATAAGTGTACTAGATGTTCCCCTTCAAAATGGCCAATTGTTGGCGCCCTTCCCGCTCATTATTTGGGAAGAGGCCCAGGGCCTCCCTCTATAAATAGAGCTAGCCACCATAGAGTAGAGGCATCTAGAGGACGAATTGATCAGAGAGAGAGAGAGAGAGAGAGAAGCGACTGAACTCACCCAAGTAGTTCATCGCACCAGCTCAAGAACAGCCCCTCGCGAGGCTGTTCTCCCTTTGTACTGTTCATCATCAGCCCCTGAGGCAATCCACCACAGCACACACTGGAGTAGGGTATTACACCACAACATTGGCCTGAACCAGTATAAATCTCATGTCCCTTGTGTGTTCTTCTTTCTAGCCTAGATCCTGTGTGATACTTCAAGACGTGAGCTGGTAGGGGAAAGATCTTCGTGCACACCCCTGAGTTCGAACCTCAAGGGTCTGCCGGAACCCGAAATCCGACAGTATCCACTATGTTCTGAGATTGATGTTGCTATGACTTTGCCATGCTTAATGCTTGTCACTTTGGGCTCGGGTGCCATGATTTCATATCTGAACCGTTTATGTTATCACCTTTATATCCATGTTCTACATCGGATCTTGCAAGTTATAGTCACCTACTACATGTTATGATCCGGCAACCTCGGAGTGAAAATAGTCGGGACCACTCCCGGTGATGACCGTAGTTTGAGGAGTCATGTATTCACCGTGTGTTAATGCTTTGTTTTGGTTCTCTATTAAAAGGACCCCACTTCCATGGGAGGGTAGGATAAAAGATGTCATGCAAGTTCTTTCCATAAGCACGTATGACTATTTACAGAATACATGCCTACATTATATTTATGAACTAGAGCTAGTGCCGTATCGCCCTAGGTTATAACTGTCTCATGATGAATATCATCCAACGAGTCACCGATCCAATGCCTATGAATTTATCTTATATTGTTCTTGCTAAGTTACTACTACTGCTACTGCTATCGTTATTGCTACAATATCACTGCTATCACTATTATCGTTACTGTTGCTACTGCTGCTATCATCAAAACTATCATATTACTGTGCAACTAATCACCTTGTTGCAGATAATTAATCTCCAGGTGTGGTTGAATTGACAACTCAGCTGTTAATACCTTCAAATATTCTTTAGCTCCCCTTGTGTCGAATCTATAAATTTGGGTTGAATACTCTACCCTTGAAAATTGTTGCGATCCCCTATACTTGTGGGTTATCAAGACCTTTTTCTGGCGCCATTGCCGGGGAACATAGCTATATTTGTTGAGTCACTTGGGATTATTATCATATTATCACTATGAAGAATCTGAAGGATGCTAAGACTAAGATTTTTCCCTCAAAGACGAGGGGAGGTAAGGAACTGCCATCCAGCTTCGCTTTAGATTCACCTTCTATTATAAGTAAACTTGCAACACCACCACATGCTATTAATTCTCATATGTCGCAAGTTATTGATGATGCTACTTTTGCTATGAATGCTACTCATGATGATTCTAGTACCTTGCTTGATGATGATGTGCCAATAGGTGAATTTCTTGATGAACAAATTGCTAGAGTAAGACAACATGATATTGTTTAGTCTGATGATGAACTTGAAACTGAAAATCTTGAAACACCTACTAGAACTAGTCCTCCTAGATATGAATTGCCAAAGGTACCAGAAGGTTATACTATGAGTGAGGAGACAACTAGAGATATTATTGCTTGTAAGGATAGAGATGATCTAGAGACATTATTATGCAAGTATAAAGAAAGATCTCTGAATGCTAAAATGAAATGTGATCCTGAGTTTGCTACTTCACCTATTTTTATTGATGATAAGGATTATGAATTCTCTGTCGACCCAGAGTTAATCACTTTGGTTGAATCCGATCCTTTCCATGTGTATCAAAATGAAACTATTGTGGCACATCTTACTAAGTTGAATGATATAGCCACCCTTTTTGCTCAAGATGAGAAGATTCACTATTACTATATTCTCAAGTTATTTCCGTTCTCATTAAAGGGTGATGCTAAATCTTGGCACAATACTCTTGCTCCTGGTTGTGTGCGTAGTCCCCAACATATGATCTATTACTTGTCTGAAAAATATTTCCCTGCTCATAAGAAACAAGCTGCCTTGCAGGAAATATTTAACTTTGTGATAATTGAAGAAGAGTCTCCCACAAGTTTGGGGGAGGCTTATCCAATTGCGTAATGCTTTGCCTGATCACCCTCTTAAGAAAAATGAAATACTTGATATCTTCTATAATGGACTAACCGATGCTTCTAGGGATTTCCTAGATATTTGTGTTGGTTGTGTTTTCAGGGAATGGACTATTGGGCAAGCTGAGGAACTATTGAATAACATATTGAAAAATTATGATGATTTGACTCCTCCTGAAACACCTATTAAACCCACTACGAAGAAGAGGGGTATCTTATATCTTAGTCCTGAAGATATGCAAGAGGCAAAGAAATCTATGAAGGAAAAAGGTATTAAAGCCGAGGATGTTAAAAATTTACCACCTATCGAAGAAATACATGGGCTTGAAGCACCACCACCACCTAAGGTGGTAGAGGTAAAATCTTTAATGAAATTCAATGATAGTGATGATCCTCGTAACAAACATCCTAGTCAATGCCTTTATGAGTTTGATAATTACATTAGAAAGCAAGATCACTTCAATGCAAATGTTATGAAACAATTGAAATACAACTCTGATATGATTGCTCGCTCAAGCGACTTGTTATTTAGAATCTCAAATGATTTTAGAGGTGTAGGAAAACATGCCTGTATGGTTCAAACTCAATTAGAAAAAGTTGCTAAATCTCAAAGAGAGTTACTTGATGAAATGACCAATAATATAAGTGGCTTTGCTGTTAGAGTAGCTACTACAAGAGGTAAAATGACTCAGGAACCACTTTATCCCGAGGGACACCCAAAGAGAATTGAACAAGACTCTCAAAGAATTAACACTGATGCACCTAGTCCTTACAAAAAGAAAAAGAAGAAGAAAAATAATAGGACTTTGCCTGCCTCTAGTGAACCTGAAATAGAAAAACCTCCTGATAATGATAATGAAGTTTCTATCTCTGATGCTGAAACTCAATTTGGTAATGAACACTCACCTTCTGAGAATGAAAAAGATAATGATGAGGTTCATGAAGACACTCAAACAATTGATAAAGAACGAGATAATGATGTTGAGATAGAACCATGTGTTGATCTTGATAACCCACAACCTAAGAATAAAAGATATGATAAAAGAGACTTTGTTGCTAGAAAACATGGAAAGGAAAGAGAACCATGGGTTCAAAAGCCTCTGCCCTTTCCACCTAAGCCAACTAAAAAGAAAGATGATGAGGAATTTGAACGCTTTGCTAAAATGTTGAGGCTAGTCTTTTTGCGTACTCGCTTGACTGATATCTTAAAAATACCTCCTTATGCAAAGTATATGAAAGACATCATCACCAATAAAAGAAAATTATTGGAAGCTGAAATCTCCACTATGCTTGCTAATTATACTTTTAATGATGGAGTAACTAAAAACTTGGAGATCCGGGAATACCAACTATACCTTGCTCCATCAAAAGAAATTATGTGAAAACTGCTTTATGTGATTTGGAGCTGGTGTTAGTGTTATGCTTTTCTATTTATAAAAAAGACTTGATTTGAATAAACTCACACCTACTAAAATAACTTTGCAAATGGCTGATAAATCAACTGCCATACCTATCGGTATTTGTGAGGATGTGCCCGTTGTTGTTGCTAATGCTACTATTTTGACTGACTTTGTTATACTTGAGATGCCCGAAGACGACAACATGTCGAACATCCTTGGTAGACCCTTCTTGATTACTGCAGGGGCTGTTATTGATTGCAATAAAAACAAGTTCACTTTTCCGATCAATGGTAATGAGCATACGGTGCACTTTCTGAAGAAACAATTCCAAGTGAATGGTTTTAATGTTATTGAAAAGTCGCCGACAATCAATATTGGAAGTTTTCAACTACCTCTACCTACTATTAAAAACAAATATGTAATGCTTATTGTTGGGGACATTCATATCCCCATTGAGGTAACTTAGTGATTTACGAAAGTTCTTCGGTTTCATGCTAATCGAAAATGGTTGTTAATAAGACTTGATAAACCTTATTAATGGATCACTTTTGAGAGGTATGAAGTTGATGAATTTAGTAAGCACTACCTTCTTTACCTACCTTTTGTTTTTTGTTTTTATTAGTTAAATGAAATAAAATCCCATGCTTTATCTGTTTTCTGAGTTTTTGTGCAATAAAAAATGACCCAAAAATAAAAGTTCTCAGAATGCTCTGAAAATCAGATACGATTTTTTTCTGAATATTTCTGAATTTCTGGTGCAAATAATATCAGAGGGAGGTGCACCAAGTGGGCACAACCCACCTGGGTGCGCTAGGACCCCCAGGTGCGCCCTGGTGGGTTGTGGGCCCCACGTAGGCCCCTCACTTACCTCTTCTTCCCACTTAACTCCATTCACCCCAAAAAAATAACTATCATTCTCTCTCTCTCTCTCGTGTTCTTGCTCCCGAAACCGCGGATTTCAATCTCTTTGCTCGAAGCTTTGTTTTCAAAACTGTTTCGAGGATTTGTTGCTTGGTATGTGACTCCTCCATGTGTGCAATTAGTTTTGGGATAATTACATTTATGCCCCTAGTTGTTTCCCACTCGTCTGTTTTATCCCTAATTTCCAAAAGTCACCGGTTCTGTCCAAGTCACTTTGCTCCTCTTATCCTTTTGCCCTTTGACCATTCGACCGTCAGTTTGAAAACTTCATAACTAATTCATACTAAATCAGAAAAATGCAAATAAGATACCAAAATGTTCATAAAAACATCACCTATATGTCAGTGTCATTTTCATTCATGAAAAAAGTGTTGGAAAGTGCACATCCAAGTTTTAGCTCTTTTGATACCACCATGAATAGTAAACCCTAAAAAAATTCAAAAAAAATCAAAAAAAATATGGTGGCAAAGAACGACAAATGTTCTAAGTGCTTGCCAAGTTTCATTTGGGAACGACATTCATGGAAGTCGTGGCAAAAAAATAATCTATTTTGGAGTGCTGATTGTTTTTTTTGCCGCAACACCCACGAATGTTATTCCCTGCTAAAACTTGGCAGGCACTTAAAACATTTGTTTTTCTTTGCCACCAATTTTTTTTGAATTTTTTTGAACTTTTTTATATTTTACTATTCATGGTGGTAGCATAAGAGCTAAAACTCAGATGGGCACTTTCAAACACTTTTTTCATGAATGCAAATGACACTAGCATATAGGTGATGTTTTTCTGAACATTTTGGTATCTTTTTTGCATTTTTCTAATTTAGTATGAATTAGTTATGAAGTTTTCAAACTGATGGTCAAATGGTCAAAGGGCAAAAGCATAAGAGGAGCAAAGTGACTTGGACAGAATCGGTGACTTTTGGGAATTAGGGGTAAAACAGACGAGTGTGACACAACTAGGGGCATAAATCTAATTATCCCATTAGTTTTTGTTTTAGTGGTTTATATTTAGAATAATTAGCTACTCTTGGTGCTGCTGTAGATGAGCTTGCATGTTGAATTCTTAGAGTTCTAAGTAGTTTGAATACTTGCTATGGCCTCTACACATCTCTATGAGTAGTTGTTATCGATTGTGTGAAGTTTTGTTAATAAATTTTTGTGAACAATTTTTTTAGAAAATTGTACGCGAATAGTATAAACTTCTTTGGAAGGAGTTCTTCGAGGAGGAGATCCTCGGAGGCATCTTCTAGCAGCAACTCCATTTGTCGGTCCTATGCTGAACCAAGTGAAAGTTCCATTCGAAGTGCCACCACCAAAACATGATTATGGCCGTACAACAATTATATGGTGAGTGTGGGTATTAAGGAGGAATTTGAGCAATGTGTTCGCAATGCTAACCTCGGTCCCTACATTTCAGATAAGTGTAACCAACACCTCATCCTCACTGAATCATTTGTCAAGGAATTTAAATTCTTTCCCCGTGAGTCTAGGGTGTCATTTGAACTGTACGAAAATCCATTTACCATTTCTCTAGAAAGGTTTGCTGACCTCTGCAAAATCCATTTCTGGAGTTTGCTCGATGAGCCACCTAGGTCTGAGTATGAATTATTTTTGACTAGTCTTTGTTTTGGTGAAACTAGGGGTGTGACGCAAGGTAGAATAAAGATCATACATTTCCCTGCAATTCAGTACTTCGCATTATTTAGTGGAAAATGAATTGTAGGCAAACAAGATTGTAGTACACTTTGTGCTCCCGATCTGAGCCTCATTCACACCACTCTCTACGGTGATTAAAGTTATAACCTTGGAGCGATTGTTGCATGCAGACTGCAGCATAACGCTAACAGTGGCTATTTCTATGGCGGAATATATGCCACGCGTTTAGCACAAGGGATGGGCATTTCACCTTTGCCCTTTGACCCTATCCTACCTGTCGGATATCGGGTTCCGGCAAAACCCTTAAGGTTCGAACTCTGGGATGTGCACGAAGATCTCTCCCTACCGAAACACGCCCTCAGCCTCACCACGGTTCTAGGCTAGATCGATGAACAACACAAGAGACACGAGGTTTATATTGGTTCGGGCCACCGTTGTGATGTAATACCCTAATCCAGTGTGTGGTGTGGTGGATTGCCTCTTGGGCTGATGATGAACAGTACAGAGGAAGAACAGCCTCGCGAGGAGAGGTGTTGTTGTGGTGGTGTGTTTGGAGAGGAGTCGATCCGTCTCTATTGGCTCTATATGAGATGAGATGAGATGAGATGAGATGAGATGGGATGACATGACCCCCTTTCTACTGTGGTGGCTAGCCCTATTTATAGAGGCCTTCGTCCTCTTCCCAAATATTGAGCGGGAAGGGAGCCAACAATGGCCATTTCAAAGGGGGACACCTAGTACAAGCTATCCTGACTAAAGGTGGTCTTCGCCTGCCAAAGGCACTGGTGATGATGCCTTCTTGGGTTCCATGGTGACCTTCGTCCTGCCGCTCTGCTGGTCTTGGTCTCATTGCACCGATAAGGAAACCTTTGCCTGATGCCTCGGTACTTTGCGCCTGCGCTTGCCCCCTTTGCACCAAAGAGGAAACAAGGACACTGCATGGGATCGCGCCGGCCTAGCCTAGATCGTCATGGTTTGCGTCATGGGCACCTCGCGAGGTACCCCTCACCTTGATATCTCTGCCTCCTCGCGAGCCTGCCTGATGAGGCCGCCCCTGAGGAGGCCTTGCATCATCTGCCCCGCGAGGCTTGGCCCCTCATGAGGGTCTTGAGCTTTGGTTGATGAAGACGGGTCGTACTGGGCCACTCGTCGAGCCACTCTACAGGCCGCAGGAAGGCAAGTCTGGGGCCCCCATTCCCAGAACACTGACAGTAGCCCCGGGGCCCAAGGCGCACTCGAACTTGGCTTAGTAGCGAAGCCAAAGGGCAAGTGCGGAGCGCCGTAGGCCCCCATAGCATGCGGCCTTGGTCGCCGCATGGCGATTGATTGGACGTTGGCGTCTCTGCTTCCCCACGCTGCCTCGGCAACTGCCCGATTTGATGAGTCCCTGCTGCATGCAAAAAGAGTCATGATTACCTGCGATTGTGGAGGTTGACGGTTGGCCTCCCTTGGGCTATAAGTACGGAGTGGCGGGAGCCCCTGTTGTCCATCTCTCCTTACTCCGCCTGCTTATTCTCCCTTGCTCCTCCTCCATTCTTAACGCCAATGACACCGATCCGCAGGTTCTTAGCCGAAGAGAAAGGGAAGCCCCCCCCCCCGGAGGGGCCTGACCCGCTCCTGCCGAAGAAACGGCCGGTCCCATTCTGTCGTGACGAGGTTGCAAGGCCAGAGATGACGAGGCCTTGGTGCAAGCGGCCACCTCCTGGGTTCCCGATACCCCTGTACGCCCGGGCCGAGGGTCCTGGAAAAAGGGACGGTGAGCGATGCCGCCCACGCCGCAGACGCAGCCGATGAGCCATGGCGGCACACGCTGTTGCTCCTGGAGTCCACGCCGCGGACTCCTCTCGTGAGCTCATGCTTCATGCTGCGATGCCTCTAAGCACCTTGATCCTCTTCCCTTCATTCTTCGCCATCGAGATGCCGCCGAGGGGTCCTCTCGAGCTTTGGCTGCAGCACGCCGACTGTTGTGCTCCGGCGAACAGAGCGGAGGTTGAAGTCGTTGCTCCGGGCAAGGTCTTCATGACCCGAGGCTGGGGTGAGGTCACCCGGGTCTGCCGAACCGGGGGCGCCCTCGTGATTCACTTTGAATTCGATGGTGCCTCCTTGATGTTCTTCAAGGTCTTCGACGCGGAAGGTCGCCGCCTAGAGTGCTGCCCCAGAGGAGGCAGTCGGGACATCGACGTGGCAGGGGCTAGGCCTGCCGCTCGCTTCCCCACAGGCTCCTCCAGGAACAGCAGCGATGCTTGGGAGTCCAATGACTCTCCCGAGCTCTTTGCGACTCCGGAGACGAGCGACGACAGCTACGTGCCCCCGAGCTTGCGTCGTGCCCGGAGCAAGGCGGCTGCATCAGGCCGTCGCCACGGTTGATCTGGATGGGGTTGGTGTCGGCCTCCTGTGGCCCACTGTTGATGATGGCGTCGACCATGGAGGCACGGGCAGTTAGAACTCCTTAGGAATCTCGTCTTTTGTTCCCTACGAGGAATCGAGAAAACACCCCGTGGGGGCATGTAAAGGGTCCGCGATGTATTTTGCTGATGTGATCCTTATTATGAAATCGGGCGAATGCTTGTCCTGTCCCGGCTTGTTTCCCCCTTTCTAACCTTGTGAAGGTCTTAGCGCTCTACGCTGACAAGTCCCGGTCCCCAGGCAGGCTGCAGCCGTCGCTGGTATGCCAGGTCGCGATGCCGTGGTCAAGACTAGGAGGTGAGCGGCCCGAGGTCCAGTAAGAGCCCCGGAGGCGTGATGCTCAGGAGGTCCCCTTTAGCGTGCAAGCAACCACCGAAAGGTGATAAAGGAAATCAATGTTGCCACCACAGAGCCGCATTAAGTGGAGATTCTGTGCTGCATTGATTAGTTGTTCCAGGCGTGAAACTTATCTTGGTAATTATGGAGTCGTTCCTTTGCGCTGCACTAGACTTGTACGTCGGCAGCTGTGGCGTAGCTAGGTTAGGCCCTCACGAGCTTCCCATTCTTCCCCACACTCTCCTCCGTGCTCTGTGTCCTCAGGTCCCAGCCCTCGAGCGAGCTCAGCTACCGCTGGTATGCCAGGTCATGATGCCGTGGACAAGGCCAGGGGGTGAGGGCTGGAGAGCCAGTAAGGGCTCCTGAGTTGCGATGCTCAGGAGCCCCCCTTTTAACGTGCAAGCGGATCGCGTGGGAAAGAGAGAGAGAGAGCTCGTGGTGCCACCCGCTGTGGACCTGAGGAGGTTCCTGTAAACCAACACGAGAAAAGCACGGGTTGCCATTATAATCGCCGACGGGCCATTGGTTGCTCCGAGAGAGTGGTGAGGGCATCGAGGGCCTGGTGAGGTGACACGTGCGGGGCTTCCGCAGGCCAGAGCTCGACCACTCAGATTTGTTGAAGTTTCAGGGATAGACCCATGCATGAACGCCGTGCCAGCGTGAACGGCTCCGGAGGTAGATGTCAATCGAGCAGGCGATAATCACAGGCAAGTTAAGCACGAAGGGCAAATCAACTTAGATAAACACAGAAGGGGTACATGCCACTGGGTCTGGCCCGAGTGGCTTGAGGATGATGCAGCTCGAGGGGCGCCCCCAGCAAGGTAAACTAAAGACATAAGCAAAAGGGATACATGCCGCAGGGACGGACCCATGCGGCCTGGGAATGATGCAGCCCCGAGGGCGCTCCCAGCTGAAATGAACTCAGAAGATGTCACCTGGTACCATTGTAGAGGAGGTGTTGGAGTACCTAAAGATGCGCAGTGAAGAGGCCAACCCTCACGAGCCACCGGAGCCCTGAGCCTCGGGAGGCTCTGGGGATCCAGGCGGTTCCTCAAGGACCATCTCCATCTCTGCTAGGACTGTGTGATGCCTGGCCTCCTGGGCTGCCAGAATGCTCCACAGATGGTGCTGGTGGGTGGCAACCGCGTTCGGTAGGCCGAAAGGCATGCGAACGTAGTTGTGCGACGGACCCTCGCTACGTCCCACGCGCGAAGGCCAGAGGCACTCCTGAGATGCGGCTCGGTTGAGCCTTGGGATATCGATGCAGACGCGCAGCCCACCATCCTCGCCTGGATGGGGAGCTACGCCAGGAAAACGGCGGTCACCGTGCATGGCTCTTGCTTCCTGAAGTTCCTGAGTGGTCTTGGTGATGAACTCCTGAGGGTTGGGCTTCCCCTGCCCTATGCCTTCCTGAGGGAAACGTGTTGCGAAGCACGCCTCCAAGTGGTTCCTGGGTGCCTCTCTCGTGATCTTGGCAAAGTCTGAGGCCCTACAGAAGAGAGCCCCCGAGCCCTGCCCAAGGAGGGCGCCGGGCCCGCCTTCCTATGCAATGGAAGGAGGCGCCCCTTGCATGGGCGCGGATCCTGATGCGACACCTCCTAAGATGCCAACCTCCTGAGGCCTTGAGCTGGGCGATGTCTTCTTCTTCTTGGGGACTGCCTCGGGAGGGTTCTCGCCCTTGCTGTCCGGGTCCTCGATTGATGCAGCTTGGAAGGTGCGCTCGAGGGAGCACACCGCATATTTCTCTTCGCAGGGGACTGTGATGATTCCGCCACTTCCTGGCATCTTGAGGACGTTGTAGCCATGGTGGGTCACTGCCATGAACTTGGCCAGGGCTGGATACCCGAGGATGGCATTTATGGCAGGCGGATGTGGGCGACGTCGAAGTCGATGAGCTCGGTGGTAGTTGTTGCGCTGCCCGAAAGTGACAGGGAGGTGGACCTGCCCTATCGGGGTAGTGGAGCCGTCAGTAACTCCTGAGAAAGGCTTGGTAGGCTGAAGTTGATCATATGGCACTTGAAGGTTGTTGAACATCTCAACGGACAGAATGTTGAGCCCTGCGCTGCCGTTGATGAGGGTCCTGGTGACTTGCACGTTGCTGATAACTGGAGAACAAAGCATCGGGAGGACGCCAGCGGTAGCCGCACACTTGACTTGATCTGCTGAGATGAAAGTGATGGCACACTTGGACCACCTGAGTGGGCACGTGGCCTCGACCTTAGGGAGGACTGCATTCACCTCACGAGCAAACTGCTTGAAGATGCACTGAGAGGCTAGGGCCTAGGCACCGCCCAAGATGCAAGTGATAGCGTGTGGCTCCTGGAAGCCCCCGGGACCCTCGTCCTGGTGGTGGTCGTCATTCCTTCTTGGCAGTGGTGGCAGAGGAGGAAGACCTGCGTTGCCCTGCGGGCGATCCACGCGAGCCTGATCCCTCCAGGCTCCCTAATGAGGCTGGTCTTGCCAGTGATCCTCACGAGGTCGGTCACGCCACTCCTGGCGAAGGCTACGGTCGTCCCATCGTCTGCCGCCTCATCCTCCTCCTCGGCCGTTGCCCCGGTCATTGTGCTCGGGGCGTCGACTGAAACGTCCTTCTCGAACGGCCCTGAGCTCTTGGCACTCGTTGGTGTTGTGGGTGTAGAGGTTGTGGTAGGCGCATAATGGTTGGCTGCCCTTGGACGACTCCGGCTGGTCCTTGCCATGCTTCGTGTCCGGCTCTGCTGCGAGCACGGCTGCTCCTTTGCACTTCACGTCCTTGGCCTTAGTTTTCTTCTCTTCTGGGTCAGCAGCTGGAAGCTCGAGGAGGGAGAGGCGTCCTTCCTCAGCTCTTGCGCACTTGGTCGCCAGGTTGAACAGCTTCAGGGATGTGCATAGCTCCTCGTGGATGGAGAGCTCCTCCTTCATCTTGACATCACGGACGCCATCAGAGAACGCTGAGATGATGGCCTCGTCCGTCACCTTGAGGATCTTGAGGCGGGCGTTGTTGAAGTGCTGGATGTATTTCTGCAGGGTCTCTCCAGGCTGTTACTTGATGCGGCACAGGTCACCCGCGGCCGGGGGCGGTCGCAAGTGCCCTGGAAGTTGGTGATGAAACAGCTACGCATCTCATCCCAAGAGGAGATCGAGCCAGGAGGCAGGTTCAGGAGCCAGGTGTGGGCACCATCCTTGAGCGCCATGGGAAACCAGTTCGCCATGACCTTTTCATCTCCGTTGGCCGCCTCAATGCCCAGCTTGTAGAGCTGTAGGAACTCTGCGGTGTCGGCAGTACCATCGTAGCGAGGAGGCAGATCCGTCTTGAACTTGCCCGGCCAGGCGACACTACACAGCTTGGTGGTGAAGGCGTGGCAACCTGCTGTGGCCACCAGAGCCCTTTGCTGACGCAGGGCTTGCTCCTGATGGTTCCCGCGCACCACCGCCAGGGGCAGCATGGGGTCTTGATGCGCTGGTGCAGGGACGCGGTCTTGTCGTGCTGGCGCAGGGAGCACGAGAGCACCTTCTTGAGGTCGAGGTATTTCTTGGCAGCTTCTTTCTTGCTGCGCGGGCGCCGGACGCGGTGGGTCACCTCCAGGGGCCGCATGCCTTGGAGCCAGGGCACCGTCTTGGGGCGGAGGTGGCAGAGGCGCTCCCTGAGCCGCATCGCCCATGCATGATGGAGGGCGAGGCAGCAAGAGGGTCGGCGCGGGAGAGCCCCCTGCGGCGCTGATGAGCTCAGTGATCCAGGCGAGCCACTCTTCGTAGAGGTCGTCGATGGGATGGTAGTGCAGGAGCTCACGTGCCAGGAGCAATGCAGCCTGCGCGTCCGTCGGGGCGCGACGGGCATGAGACGACGAACCAGCTGGAGTCCGCGACGGAGTGGCGATGCGGCCTTCATACCGCACCGAGGGGTGTAGCGAAGATGCTTGCTGCTCGTTCCCCGCCGGGCCGGTGGCGGCGTTGGTGGCAGGTGACGGAGAACAACGAGGAGGCCCACCGACAGGAGCCGTCTGGGCAACGCGGGCGGCGAGAGCAGCTCGGCGCTCAACGCGAGCTCGGCGAGCGTCTGCGATGGATGCGACGAAGCGATGGGACGCAGATCAGCGGAAAGAAGATTTCGGCGCACCCCTACCTGGCGCACCAAATGTCGGATATCGGGTTCCGGCAAAACCCTTAA
The DNA here is from genome assembly GCF_002162155.2 of Triticum dicoccoides. Classification (NCBI taxonomy): domain Eukaryota; kingdom Viridiplantae; phylum Streptophyta; class Magnoliopsida; order Poales; family Poaceae; genus Triticum; species Triticum dicoccoides. The sequence continues at coordinate 226,111,528 of NC_041381.1, read as the reverse complement.
GGTTCGAACTCTGGGGTGCGCACGAAGATCTCTCCCTACCAAAACACGCCCTCAGGCTCGCCGCGGTTCTAGGCTAGATCGATGAACAACACAAGAGACACGAGGTTTATACTGGTTCGGGCCACCGTTGTGGTGTAATACCCTAATCCAGTGTGTGGTGTGGTGGATTGCCTTATGGGATGATGATGAACAGTATAGAGGAAGAATAGCCTTGCGAGGAGAGGTGTTCTCGTGGTGGTGTGTTTGGAGAGGAGTCGATCCGTCTCTGTTGGCTCTAGATGAGATGAGATGAGATGAGATGGGATGACATGACCCCCTTTCTACTGTGGTGGCTAGCCCTATTTATAGAGGCCCTGGTCCTCTTCCCAAATATTGAGCGGGAAGGGAGCCAACAACGACCATTTCGAAGGGGGGCAGCTAGTACAACCTATCCTGACTAAAGGTGGTCTTCACCTGCCCAAAGGCAGTGGTGATGACGCCGCCTTGGGCTCCACGATGACCTCCGTCCTGCCGCTCTACTGGTCTTGGTCTGGTTTCACCGATAAAGTAACCTTTGCCTGATGCCTCGGTACTCCGCGCCTGCGCTTGCCCCCTTTGCACCAAAGAGGAAACAAGGACACTGCATGGGCTCGCGTCCGCCTGGCGCCCGCCTAGCCTCGATCGTCATGGCTCGCCCGCCTGGCGCCCGCCTGGCCTCGATCGTCATGGCTTGCGTCATGGGCACGTTGCGAGGTACCCCTCACCTTGATCACTCCGCCTCCTCGCGAGCCTGCCTGGTGAGGCCGCCCCTGAGGAGTCCTTGCATCATCCGCCCCGCGAGGCTTGGCCTCTCATGAGGGTCTTGAGCTTTGGTTGATGAAGACGGGCCGTACTGGGCCACTAGTCGAGCCACGCTGCAGGCTGCAGGCAGGCAAGTCTGGGGACCCCCGTTCCCAGAACGCCGACACTACCCACGCAGTATTTAGACTTTGATGCTTTAAAAAGTCATAAGATCCTCAAAGGAAAAATTCATAACTTCACTTAGAATCTGTTGTTTAACCAAACATCTATAGTGCACACATATTTGCCCGTGCTTGCTCTTTTTGACTATCACAATAAAGGAAGATATTTTGTTCTTGAGAGCGAGGCTCGAGCTCACAAAGCAGCAGTGGAGGCAGCACGACAGGACGAGGCATCAGCACCGAGAGCCTCCGTGAGCTAGCACACCGACTACCATCTAGACTACTGACTATTTACCAAGTTAGGCCAAAAGCCTAAGCTTGGGGGATACCTGTTTCTTACCGACTTTACATTCATGTTCACGCATTTCATTCTAGTTGTCGGTGTCTACACTTTTTCATTGTATCATCCATGTTTAATTTATTTTTCTTGCTTTCTTCTTGTGTGTTTGAAAAACTTTGAGAAAATCCAAAAATATGTTTCTAGTTTCTTTTTGATTTTTCCTCTAGTTTAAATTGTAGTAGCACTAAAAAAGGAAAACCCAAAAAGATTTCCTTGTTCTTCTTTTACTGGTTGGGAGATTTCCCATGTAGATAGTTTTTCTCGTTTTTGCTTTTCTCTTTTTGTTTGCTTGCTTTCGGAAAAACAAAAAGTCCAAAAATATTTCAGTGTGTTTCTCTGAATTACTTTTTCTTTTATTGGGTCATACCAAGGAGAAGACCACGATGAAAATGTTGAGTGGCTCTCATTTGCATTGTTGATCTAACAAAGAGCCCATATTACCTTGTCTTATCCTCATGAATAAAATGTTTGCAGATTCCAGCTTAGTCCATGTCACTCTTGCACTATTATTATTTCAAATCGTTCAGTCGTGCAAGTGAAAGGCAATAATGACGATATTAGATGAACAGGTCGTGGCTAAGAGAAACGGGTATGAACTCGACTTGTTCTGTTTTTGTAAATATGTTTAACCTAGTATCCATGATTTAGCCTATTATGATCGAACATGTTTGCAATGACAATTAGAGATTATAGTTTCTCATGCCATGCATAAGTATCTAGGAGTGAATAATGACTTATCTTGGATATCAACATTGCGTTAAAATGATTGTGATGTAGTATGATGATATGGTATCCTCCTCTGAATGTTCGAGTGGCTTGACTTGGCACATGTTCATGCATGTAGTTGAATCAAAACCAACATAGCCTCTATGATATTTATGTTCATGGTGTTCATATCCTACTCATGCTAGTATCCAATGTTACTTATGCATAATGCATGTTCATGACCGTTGTTGCTCTCTAGCTGGCCGTTTCTCAACCTATTTTCTAGCCTTGGCCTGTACTAAGTGGGAACTCTGCTTGTACATCAAAACCTGAAACCCAAGATTTCCAGATGAGTCCACCATACCTACCTATATGGGGTCTTACCCTGTCGTCCTAAGTAAATTTGCATGTGCCATCTCTAAAAACTTCAAATAAATATCCTTTTTGTGTGCCTGGATCGTTCATGGAACGACAGGAGGTAGTCGGTATCTTCCATGCTAAGCGGCTTATTCTCAGGTCGAGTGTTTATTCACTTGCCATCGCACGAGAAAAGGGCGGTAATAGGGATGCCCAGTCCCAAACTGCAAAAAGAAAAGAGCTTACAAATAATCAAACAAAAACTCCCAATGGAGTCATAACCTTTACATTTCCGCTTGGGAACCGCCACTAGCGTGTTTGGCATGGAAGATATTGATAACTGATGGTCATGAAGTAAATGAGAAGGGTGCATGTCTCAAAGTATCATTTACCTCTGTTTTAAAAACTTGAGCTCTGGCACCTCTGCAAATCACTACTTCCCTCTGCGATGGGACTATCTATTTACTTTTATGTTGTGTCATCACCTTCTCAAATAAGCGCCAGAACCTAAGAGCACTGTTGTCATGCAGATGCATTGTGTGTAGCTAATATTGGGTGCATCATGACTGGATCTTTTCTACCATGAATTACAATGTTTAGTTGCTGCATGAACTTTGGGGGCGCTCTACATTTATGTTTTGCGGTCTCAGAAAGGGCTAGCGAGATACCACTATTGTCATATTGTATCATGGTTGTTTTGACAACGTGTTGCTGTTTCAGATATCTTATTATTGCTCTCTATTTGTTTATGTCATTGATATGAGTTAATATAATTTTTAAGAGTTATTGCCGACATGGTTAGTTATAATCTTTGCTGAAAACCTGGGTGTCGTTTAAGCTTATTTATGAAACAAGAGCAAAAGAGTTCGTAAATTTTTTCCCTTTTCACTTTCAGTTTATCAACTGAATGGCTTGAGGACAAGCAAAGGTTTAAGCTTGGGGGAGTTTATACGTCTCCAACGTATCTACTTTTCCTAACGCTTTTCCACTTGTTTTTTACTCTAATTTGCATGATTTGAATGAAACTATCCCCGGACTGACCCTGTTTTCAGCAGAACTACCATGGTGTTGTTTTTGTGCAGAAATAAAGGTTCTCAGAATGGAACGAAACTTTGCGAGGATTTTTATACCAATAAGGAGAATTTTTGGAGCCAAGGGATACCTGAGGGGGGCACCTGGGTGGCACAACCCACCAGCCCCCCCCCCCCAAGCGTGCCGAGGTGGGTGCTGCCCACCTGCTGGCCCCGTTGAGCCTGAAACCAACACTATAAAATCACATTATTCCAGGAAAAATATCAGGGAGAAAGAATTATCGCATTTCACGAGACGAAGCCACCACCGTCTCCTATTCTTCATCGGGAGGACAGATCTCATGTCCGTTTCGGGCTCCAGAGATGGGGATCTTTGATCTTTGTCATCACTAACACATCTCCATCGCGAATTCCATGGTGCTCCCCACCGGGAGTGAGTAATTCCTTCGTAGGCTCGCTGGTCGGTGAGGAGTTGGATGAGATTCATCATGTAATCGAGTTACTTTTGTTAGGGCCTGATCCCTAGTATCCACTTTGTTCTGAGATTGATGTTGCTATGACTTTGCCATGCTTAATGCTTGTCACTTTGGGCTCGGGTGCCATGATTTCAGATCTGAACCGTTTATGTTCTCACCTTTATATCCATGTTATAGATCCGATCTTGCAAGTTATAGTCACCTACTACGTGTTATGATCCGGCAACCCCGGAGTGACAATAGTCGGGACAACTCCCAGTGATGACCGTAGTTTGAGGAGTTCATGTATTCACCATGTGTTAATGCTTTGTTCCGGTTCTCTATTAAAAGGAGGCCTTAATATCCCTTAGTTTCCAATAGGACCCCGCTGCCACGGGAGGGTAGGACAAAAGATGTCATGCAAGTTCTTTTCATAAGCACATATGACTATTTATAGAATACATGCCTACATTATTTATGAGCTAGAGCTAGTGCCGTATCGGCCGAGGTTATAACTGTCTCATGATGAATATCATCCAATGAGTCACCGATCCAACGCCTACGAATTTATCTTATATTGTTCTTGCTAAGTTACTACTACTGCTACAATATCACTACTATCACTATTACCATTACTGTTGCTACTGCTGCTATCATCAAAACTATCATATTACTGTGCTACTAATCACCTTGTTGCATATAATTAATCTCCAGGTGTGGTAGAACTGACAACTCAGCTGCTAATACCTTCAAATACTCTTTGGCTCCCCTTGTGTCTAATCTATAAATTTGGGTTGAATAATCTACCCTAAAAAACTGTTGCGATCCCCTATATTTGTGGGTTATCAGACATCAAACATGGCTCATGTTGTAATTCTGTGTGCGATGCGTGACATATAGTTAATCCATAAGAACTGTTTGCGATGAGACAGAACAACAAAAATGGGCAGCTATATCATTGTGTGCGCGACACATGGCATATAGTTTGATCGGATAAATTGTTTGCTATTAGGGAATGCACCAGAAATGGTCAGCCGTATCAGGGTGTGTGCGATATACGGCATATGGTTCACTCGGACGAACTGTTCTTGATTAGGAACACAACAAAAACGGTTCAGTTTAATAAAATGTGTGTGATATGCGGCATACAGTTCACACACATGAACTGTTTGCTATGAGCCAATAGAACACAAATGATTCGTGTAAACAAGATGTGTGTGATATGCGACAAACGACCCACTCAGATGAACTGTTTGCGATGAGAAAATATAACAAATACGGTTACTAGTGTTAATTTGTGTGCGATTCTGTGTGTAGTAAAAACTTTGAAAATGCATACTAGTTGCTCGCGATGGCTAGGAGTATCGCATATGATGCGTGTGCGATGATTAGTAAGTTACACATACGTTTCCTTATGTTAACATGTGTGTGGTAACACGTGACACCGCATATGGTTGTCAGGTTGTGTGCTCCACTTAGTCTTTCCACGCTCCGGTGAAAGCTTCCCGCGCTCTAGCGAAGACTTCCCGCGCTCCACAGGGGTGAGTTGTAAAATCCCCAATCCCCTCGCCAGCTGCTAGCTATAAATAACAACTGCAATGGTTGTCGGCGGCGACTCGCTACTGATCCACTTGCTAGCTAGTTACCCACACATACTGGCATACCCCCAATGACCGACAACAGGACGGAGTTGCACGACGGGAATGGGTGCCAGAGATCATAGTTTAGGTTAATTAATTATACCTCTAGAGCGGATGATTCCGGCTCTGGAGGTATAACTAATTCACATAATCTAAGATCAAATAACTAAAGCTTCCCAACGTGATCGTGCACGGGCCCCAACATCTAGCAGAGCGCGCGTGAGGGTGCCTAAACGGCGAGTAGAGCACGTGGAGGGATGCTAGAGCGAAGCGCACCGCGACCGCCTCGATGGGGAACAAAACGCGCTAACGGACGAACATAGCATGCCGCGGCCGCCTAAATGATGAACGGAGCATGCTGCGGCTGCCTCAACGACGAACAAAGCATGTTGCGGCCGCCTCAACAGTGAGCAACCACACCTGCATATTGCATTTGTGGTCAACCTTCTAGCACCCCATGGGAAGCGCGACAGCGCATCCATCAAACACGATGGTGTTATCTGGACCATGTGTGATAGTGGGTAGACACATACACGTACATCCGAGAACGCGGGCCCACGTATGCCATCCAGGAACAGTTTCGTGCTCTCTGATGCATGTGCGATGCATGGCATACAGTTTGTCCATAAGAACTGTTTGTGATGAGACAGCACAACAGAAACGTGCAGCCATATGAAGTTGTGTTTCGGGCTTCAAGCCCAGAACCATCAATAATTTTTGACTTGTTTCTCATCACATTCCAGATTACAATGCAATAAGTAATTGCAAAACTGTTCTCACCGATCAAACCTAAATGCCGTTCACACTTAGCACCGGGCTATAAAAACTACCCACTTGAAAATTACTTCACAGCTCCTCTTCTCATCACCCACAAAACAGGTCTTTCTTGTCAAGTCGTTCCGCCATGACCGGTAGGAGGAGTTTCGGGTGGACATATAACCAGGGAGCAAAGATCAAGGTCAAGGAAGCACTAGAGAGGTCTCGCTGCTACACAGCAGCCGTGACAAAGATGTCCCGGCGCGCTACGGAGCCCTCGAACGAGCTCTCACCGACACGCGAGGGCTCTCACAAGCGCACTCGCCACAATGGAGATCGTGATGAGCTGGTGTTGCTGAAGTCCTTGGCCAGCAGAGACGACATTCTCGCTGGCCTCATTAAGCAGCAGGAGCTGGTCGACGGCTTGATGAAGCTGCTCGAGATCAATGATGCCTCGGCTGAGAAGGTGACCGGACTCGTCAAGCAACTCATGGGTGACAATGCGAAGCTCCTCAAGGCGCTCGCCGAGAAGGGGGAGGAGGCCGCCGGCTGGAAGATGCTGCTTGAGCAGAGCGGTGCCTAGGGGATGACGCTGAAAGCGGTCATTGAGGAACTGATGGGTGACTTGAGGAAGCTCCGGATCGATCACGAGCATGAGGTGGAGGAATCCGTGGTTGCTATCAAGCAAAGTCATGAGGAATTGAAGAAGGAGCAAGAGGATATCGTTGCCCGATGATCCATCGAGGAGTAGAGACAGTAGCAACCCAGATCATTGTTTGCGATTTCCTTCTTCTATTGCCCCCGTGTCGTCTTGGCTTTGCCGGATGTTGCATTTTAAATTATCCAGAATATGTATGAGAATTATTATCCACGCCATTGTAAATTTGTCGTCGTATTATCCGTTGTCATTTTATTTATCGTTGTATTATCCGTTGCCCGATGTGGCATTTTAAATTAGGCCGGAATACGAGTTGAAATCATGAACAAAGCAAATGCTAACGTTGGGCGGGTCCATGGGATCACAAGAAAACACCCTCCGTCCAGGTGCTTTAATTAACCGCGTGTTAAACAGTGGCTCGATCGCCATTAATGGAGAAGTTGATAGCGATGCGGGCGGAAGGTGGATGGAGGTCAAAGAGCTCACTTCCCGGTAAGCATGGGCGGCCTTCATGCGAGGTGGACAGGATGCACGCGTCCCGACGAGCCTGCATGGCGGACTGCTCGCACACGTCCCGTCGAGCCTACACAGCGGACTTCTCACGCTCGTCCCGTCTAATCAAACAGCTGCACGCACACCATCGAGTATGGTTAAATTTTGGCACAAAATACAAAGATGACCAATGAACGAGGACGGAGGTAGTACTATCCCATAAGAGAAGAGGGAAGCGTGGCCGCACTTAAATGGTTACGGGAACACATGGTTCATATAATACAACTGTTTGCGATATTAACGTGTTAGGTATTTATTACAAAAGGACTTCGCTGGCTATTAATGTGTGCACCTTGTCTCAAGCTAGGCGATTCTTTTACCACGGCATATATGTGCCATGTCATGGAAGCATGCCAAGTTTAATGTTTTTCGGGTGAGTTTTTGATTTACTGGGATTTAAAAACCGAGATTCAGAATGTTTCAGGATGACGAGACGTTTGTAATTCATTCCCATTCTTTCAATGAGACCTAAACATTCACCCAATGACACATGTACGATTTTCCACCCATTCTGCTTCACTGGAGCATGTGCTTGTAGTTCAAATTTGAATTATGGACTACATTAAATGCCTAAAAACTCAATTAATATATAAAATGGCCAAATGAACCCTGAACAGTTTCAAATTTCAGCACGACACTCCTGTTATTCTATGTTGCATGTAGAAAACAAAGTTCAAGGCAAGAAGAGGCAGCGATTATCATTTCGCCCACAAGAGGGGCATGTTTCCCTACCGGAACCATGAGGGTTGTGAGAAGCGTTGATGACCCACAAGTATAGGGGATCAATCGTACTCCTTTCGATAAGTAAGAGTGTCGAACCCAACGAGGAGCAGAAGGAAATGACAAGCGGTTTTCAGCAAGGTAATGTCTGCAAGCACTGAAATTGTGGGTAACAAGTTGTTTGATAGCAAGATAATTTGTAACGAGCAAGTAACGGTAACGGTAACAAAAGTGTAGCATGGTAGCCCAATCCTTTTGAGGCAAAGGACAAGCCAAAACAATTTCTTATAATATGCAAAGTGTTCTTGAGGGTACACGGGAATTTCATCTAGTCACTTTCATCATGTTGGTCTGATTCATGTTTGCTACTTTGATAACTTGATATGTGGGTGGACCGGTGCTTAGGTGATGTTCTTACTTGAATAAACCTCCTACTTATGAATAACCCCCTCGCAAGCATCCGCAACTACGAGAAACGTATTAAGAATAAATCTAACCATAGCATTAAACTTTTGGATCCACATTAGTCGCTTACGAAGTAGCGCATAAACTAGGGTTTAAGCTTCTTTCACTCTCGCAACCCATCATCTAATAACTACTCCACAATGCATTCCCTTAGGCCCAAGTATGGTGAAGCATCATGTAGTCGACGTTCACATGACACCACTAAGGGAATCACAACATACATACCATCAAAATATCGAACACATATCAAGTTCACATGATTACTTGCAACAAGATTTCTCCTGTGACCTCAAGAACAAAAGTAACTACTCACAAATGATAATCAATGCTCATGATCACATGGGTATTAAATAGAATAATGGATCTGAACATATAATCTTCCACCAAATAAACCATATAGTAATCAACTACAAGATGTAATCAACACTATTAGTCACCCACAAGAACCAATCTAAGGTTCCAGTACAAAGATTGAACACAAGAGATGAACTAGGGTTTGAGAGGAGATGGTGCTGTTGAAGATGTTGATAGGATTGCGCTCGCCAAGATGGGAGAGTTGTTGGTGATGATGATGACGATGATTCCCCCGCCCCCAAGGAGGGAAGTTCCCCCGGCGGAATTGCTCCGCAGGAGGGCAAAAGTGCTCCTGCCCAAGTTCCACCTCGAGACGGCGGCACTTCGTCCTAAAAGCCCCCCCCCCTGATTTTTTTCTAGGTTAAATTGACTTATATACCAGAAGATGGGCATGGAGCTGGCCCGAGGAGGGCACAGCCCACCAGGGCGCGCCTGGGATCCCTGGCGCGCCCAAGTGGGTTGTGCCCACCTGGTGGGCCCCCTCTAGTAGTTATTTGCTCCAATATATTTATTCCATCAAAAATCCATGTGAAGTTTCAGCTCATTTGGAGTTGTGCATAATTAGTGGCCTGACATAGCTTTTTCAGGTCCAGAATTCCAGCTGCCGGTATTCTCCCTCTTTGTGTGAACCTTGCATATTATGAGAGAAAAGGCATTAGAATTACTCCAAACAGCATTATTATGCATATAAACATTATAAATAACAGTAAGAAAACATGATGCAAAATGGACGTATCAACTACCCCAAGTTTAGACCTCGCTTGTCCTGAAGCAAAAACCAAAATCGAAAAACATGTGCACATGCTTAGAAACAGAGGTGTCAATAAAAACAAAATGCGGACATAGAAGCGTCATGTATATTATTATAACAACAAAAAATTTAAAATAAAACTTTATCATAAAACTTTTATCATAAAACTTCTATCATATACTTCTCATGAGTAACAATTCATCACAAAATCGAAGTATAAAGCATAAACTCTATTGAAAACTAACAAACTATGTTCTCAGTCAACTTTGCAACTACAATTGATCATCTTTTGAGGGAAGGGTCACGTATCGGAGCCTTTTGGCAAGTCCACATACTCAACCATCATATAGTCTTCTATGACTACTGACACTCACCGCATACACATGAGCAAAAAGTTTCAACCAGACACATAGAAAGATAGGGGCTTATAGGTTCGCCTCCCAACGTATTCACCTCAAGGGTGATGTCAACAATAATAACGCATGCCACCCATATCCAACTGGATATATGTGCCTAGATCTTTCCTTACCACATGATGCTTGCCAAAATAGAAAATAAAAAAGAATAGAGGGAAATATTTTGACTATTGCATAAAGGTAAATACATAAAAGTAAAAGATAGGCCCTTCGCGGAGGGAAGCAGAGGTTGCCATGATCGTTTTGTTTCTATGCTCAATCCCTTAGTGCAAAAGAACGTCACGTTATATTGCCCCTTATGATAGCAACTTTATTATGCAGTCTGTCGCTTTTATTCTTTGTCATCACAAGTTTGTACAACGCTCAATGTTCTCTTACACTAAATGATCCAACACTTTTAGAAGCAATTTTTATTGCCTAATTGCACTGATGACAACTTACTTTAAGGATCTTACTCAATCCATAGGTAGGTATGGTGGAATCTCAAAAGAAGATGTGGGTTTAAGGATTTTTGGATCCACAAGTAGTATCTCTACTTAGTGCGGAATTTTGGCTAGCAAAGATGGGGTCAAGCATCACATGTTAAAGGACCTGTGACAATATAACTTCTATGTGAATATGAACAAACATAAATCATTACGTTCTCTTCCTTGTCCAACGTCAACAATTTTGGAATGTAATATTTTGATGGGGGCTCACAATCACAATAGATGTCCAAGATAGTGTATTTTTATGTGAATCTTCTCTTCCCTTATTAATTCTTTCATGAATTGCATCATTGACCAATGCTATGTTTGTAAATCTCCAATAAAACTTTCTACTTATACTCTTCCTTATGTGATGTCATTACTTACCATAAGGTTAGCATATGATCTTTTTAATTTATTTTCTTTCTTATTATTGAACATGGAAGTAAAGGAAACAAAACTCAAACTAAACTTTATTATAAATCGCGTACACGATTACAAGGATAGATCACTTAGCAAACACTCGAAAAGAAAGGATCGAACTAAACTTTTATTATTCTAAAGCAAAAGATAACTATGGATCTAACTAAGATAAGTAAAGGTAAAAGATAATGGAGGTGATACGATATCGGGGCACCTCCCCCAAGAGGCACAAGCCAAGGGGAGTGCCCATACACGATACTCAAGTTTCCTTTTGTGCTGAAGATGGGGGTGGTGGTGATGAAGTAGTAGCAATCTTATCCTCCTTCCTTAGATTACGCTTGAGGATGGAATTTTCCTCCTTTAAGTCACTAATCTCCTGCTCGAGCTCTAATATCTTTTTGCATAGTTCTTGCTTGTTTTCCTGCAAGAGACGAAAAGGGATAAACTGGATCTTAGGTTTCTTTGCTTTATTGGGGATACTTGACTTGTTGAACTCCACGTGCATGTCCCCAGGTCGAGGCAATGGAACCTCAACTTCGTCAGAGCTTGTACCCTCCTCCCCTTTAGGATCATAGTCTTCTTCTTCCTCTTAAGTCCATCTATAGTGCTCCACATCCCCATAAACATTCGGGTTTGCGATATAATCCACAACATAGCTCTCATCCTCCGAGTCTTGGGATGACATATTTTCATATCTGTCAAGAAAACAACGAGAAAAGAATAACAGAAGATTTCTCTGTGATACGGTGGTCAATAGGTTTGGGGGGTATATAAAGATTTTTTTATCTTGAGAAACAAGCAAACGGAAGAAAAATGGAGTCCGAAAGGTACCCGAGGTCGGCACAACCCACCTGGGCGCGCCTGGCACGCCCTAGTGTCTTGTGCCCACAAGTGCCCACTAGGGTTACCTTCCCAGCTATTTCTTACTTTCCTAGTTTTTAATATATTCTAGAACTGACAGAAAATATTTTCGAGGATTTTTTCGGAGTCCGTTTACTTACCATATAACTAGCTCCTCTATTCCGGAAGGTTTCCTTTATGAGTTCTTCCAATGTAATAGTTTGGATAATATTGCTTTCAACATTAATGGGCGTACCTAAGATATAATGTTTTATTCTTTGCCCGTTGAAAACCTTCGGGTTAGTAACTTTGGCATTATTTATTTTGATGGCTCCAGATTGATAAACCTCCTCGATAACATACGGTCCTTCCCATTTTGAGAGAAGTTTGCCTACAAAGAATCTAAAACAAGAGTTGTACAAAAGAACATATTCTCCAACTTTAAACTCACGCTTTTGGATTCTCTTATCATGCCATCTTTTAACTTTTTCTTTAAATAACTTGGCATTTTCATAGGCTTGGGTTCTCCATTCATCTAGTGAGCTAATATCAAAAAACCTCTTTTCACCGGCAAGTTTGAAATCATAGTTGAGTTCTATAATTGCCCAATATGCTTTTTGTTCTAACACAAGAGGTAAATGACAAGCTTTTCCATAAACCATTTTATAAGGAGACATAACCACATGATTTTTATATGTTGTTCTATAAGCCCAAAGTGCATCATCTAATTTATTGGACCAATTCTTTCGGGACTTATTGATAGTTTTTTGTTATATTAACTTTATTTCTCTATTGCTAAGTTCAACTTGACCACTAGACTGAGGATGATAGGGTGATGCAATTCCATGGTTGACATCATATTCAGCAAGCATTTTACGGTAAGCACCATGAATAAAATCTGAACCACCATCAGTCATTAAATATCTAGGGACTCCAAACCTTGGGAAAATGACTTCCTTAAGCATTTTAAAAGAGGTGTTGTGGTTAGCACTACTGGTTGGAATAGCTTCTACCCACTTAGTAACATAATCAACACCAACCAAAATATGTGTATACCAATTAGAGGAAGGAAAAGGTCCCATGTAATCAAAATCCCAAACATCAAATGGTTCAACTGCAAGAGAATAATTCATAGGCATTTCCTGACACTTACCAATATTACCAATTCTTTGACATTCATCACAAGATAAACCAAACTTATGTGCATTCTTGAAGAGAGCAGGCCAATAAAAACCAAATTGCAATACCTTGTGAGCAGTTCTATCTCCCGCATGATGCCCTCCATAAGCTTTGGAGTGACATTTCCGTAGGATTTGTCCCTGTTCATGCTCAGGTACACAACATCTAATAATACCATCTACTCCTTCTTTATAAAGATGTGGATCATCCCAAAAGTAATGTCTTAAATCATAGAAGAAGTTTTTCTTTTGTTGGTATGTGAAGCTAGGTGGTTATATATTTAGCAACAATATAATTAGCATATTCAGCATACCAAGGAGTGTTATGAGAAACATTTATTGTAGGTAATTGTTCATCAGGAAAACTATCATTAATAGGTTGTGGGTCATCAAGAATATTTTCTAGCCTAGATAAGTTATCAGCCACGGGGTTCTCAGCTCCCTTTCTATCAGTGATATGTAAGTCAAATTCTTGTAGCAAGAGAATCCACCTAATGAGTCTTGGTTTAGCATCTTTATTTTCCATAAGATACTTTATAACAACATGATCGGTGTGAAGAGTAACTTTAGAATCAACCATGTAAGGTCTAAAATTATCACAAGCAAACACCACTAGAGTTTTACTAGCATACTGAATAACATTTAGTTTCTTATCAACTCTTTGTCCTAGAACAGCACCAATAGCATAATCACTAGCATCACACATAATTTGAAAAGGCAAGTTCCAATTAGGTGGTTGAACAACAGGTGTGGAAATTAAGGGTTTCTTAAGTGTTTCAAAGGCTTCTACACAGTCATCATCAAAAATAAATGGAACATCCTTTTGTAAAAGATTTGTAAGAGGCCTAGAAATTTTAGAGAAGTCTTTAATAAACCTCCTATAAAAACCAGCATGACCGAGGAAACTATGAATACCTTTTATATCCTTAGGACATGTCAATTTATCAATTGCATCAACTTTAGCTTTATCCACCTCAATACCTCGTTCAGAAATTTATGTCCCAAGACGATACCTTCATTAACCATAAAGTGGAACTTCTCCCAATTCAAGACAAGATTAGTTTGCTTGCATATCTGCAAAACTCGATCAAGGTTGCTTAAGCAATCATCAAAAGAAGTTCCATAGACAGAAATATCATCCATGAAAACCTCAACAATCTTTTCACAAAAATCAAAGAATATAGCAGTCATGCATCTTTGAAAGGTAGCAGGTGCATTGCATAAACCAGAAGGCATTTGTCTATAAGCATAAGTTCCAAAATGTCGGCGTTCTGGATACGGGGGTTCACAGACTTGCCTGCCTGCGGCCCATGGCATGGCTCCATCGATGGCCTGGTACGGCCCAGCTTCAGCATCAACAACTCAAGACCCTCGCAAGGGGCCAAGCCTCGCGAGGCGGACGACATCAAGACCTCTAAGGGGATCGGCCCCTCAGGATAGCTCCCAAGGAGTAGAGTTTTCTATGCAAGGCTCACCTCGTGAGGTTCGGCTGACGTGAGCCATGACGACCAAGGCCAGGCAGGCGCTAGAGTACCAGTTTCCTCTTTGGTGCAAAGGAGGCAAGCACCAGGCATGGAGTCCCGAGGAATCAACCAAAGGTTCCCATTCTGGTGCAACTAGACCAAGACCGCCAGGACGGAGGTCACCACCGAGCCCACCGCAGCGTCACGACCAACGGCTTTTGCAGGTGACGACCACTTTAGTCAGAATAGGACGTACCTGTTGTCTCCTTTCAAATTTGGCCATTGTGGGATCCCTTCCTACCAACATTTGGGAAGAGGACCAAGGTAACTATAAATAGGACCTAGCCACCACCAAGGGAGGGGTATCAGGAGATATCGAGTCCATTCCACCCTCACCATCTCACCAGCTCACTTGAGCCCGAGAACACGCCTCCTGGGGCTGTTCTCCACTGTACTAGTTTGTCCTCAGCCCTTCGAGGCAAATCCACCACAAAGCAGGAGTAGGGTTTTACACCGCAAGGTGGCCTGAACCTTGGTAAACTGTTGTGTCTTCCTTTCCCTTTGAGCTCGACACGATAGGCTGTGAGATTAGCGAGTAGGCAGGCAGGAAAGGTTGAGATCTCCACACGCACCCCAGAGTTCGAACCTCTCAAGGGTTTGCGGAACCCGAAATCCGATATTTGGCACGCCAGGTAGGGGTGCGTCGGAGCCTCTCTTCCCTTGACCAATCCACCACCATGGGCGATGCCCCAAGATCCTGAGTTGAGCATTGGGTTGTCCGGTCCGCTTCGACAGCGTCTATCGACGAGGAAGATCTCCACT
>NC_041381.1:226094376-226095743 GCF_002162155.2 Triticum dicoccoides | reverse complement strand
GTCTTCGAGCTACGCCACCGCGATAGCACCACACACTTGTCGGGAGTAGGAGAAGATGTGAGCTGCAATCATCGTGGCTCGAGAGCTGCTGAGGTGCAGGTTGGCGGAGAGCGGCCGCGATGCCCTGCTAGAACGGGTCGCCGAGTTGCTGGATGCTGCATGCAGGGGCGCGACACCATTCTGCGCCCTGCCCACGTCGCGAGCCGTAGCAGGGGCGCGTGCTCATCCACGTTACGCCCGCGCGCCCCCTCCCGGGGCCCCTTAAGAGCTTCTCGGTGTCGGCCTACCCCACGGCGCAGCTCGCTCTACTTCAACCATGCCGCCCCTGGGCGGGGTGAACCCGAGCGGCCTCCCCTGGGGCCGCGTCGGGGCACCAGCCCTCGGCCATCAGGACCTGATGCTGGGCCCGGAGGGCAGCAGCGCAAGGCAACCGGGTAGCGACTCAGGCGCGGCCATCCCGGAGGCCTACATGCCCATTGTGATGGACCTAAGGTACACATCTGGAGAAGGCCCCAGCGGATCCCCCACGCCAGGCTGGGCGCTGGAAGCACACGAGACTGAGACTCTCTGTGATCCACTGCAGGGCTCCACCAACGCCTTCGACGACAACAAGCACTGGGTACAGCCAATGCCTTAAGAACACGATTGCAATAACCATGGATCGCAGGCGAATCGAGCCACTGCCGCCAGGGCCTCCGGGGTGGCGGCCCAGCCACAGGTGGACAAAGGACCTTGGGAACGGCATGGGGGGCCGAGGCCAGGGCCTCCCTCGTGTTGCATGGAGCAAGGCTCCGCGCGGAGGTAGGTCCCCCACCGGGGAAGGCGCCGGCGAGCCCTTCCCCCCGGGAGATGGACTACGGTCGTCGAGGGCGCCGCCAGCATCCTCCTTTCCCCTTGGTCTCGTCCTGGTTTCCGGACGCCCCGACGGTGGTCGGGGGCGGCGCAGGGCGGGGTCCTCATCGGGCGACATGAAGCAAGGGCCCGTGCCTGTGAAGGTCTCCGCTCATGGCACTCTCACGTAATAATGAGTGGGGCTGCACAAGCCCCGGAGTCTCCTGAGTGCCGCCCTGGGCCTCATGGGGGCTCCCACCCACGTCCAAGTGGAAGCACCATGCTCCGTGCTGGCCGTCGACATTGTCCCCCAATGACTATGCCCACGCCTAGTGGAAGCACTTAGCTCCACACTGGTGAGAAGACCTGAAGACTAGCTAGGCGCCGGACATGGCTGTTTGCTTTCGGCCCTCTTTCTGTACCCAATTTGTCGACTTTTTGGAACAAATTTGAAATCTCATGTTCTTACCAAAAGAAAAACAGGGGGGTTCTTGATTTGTGTCAGTTTCTCGCTTTCTGCTTTCGTGTTTTAAAGC